>NW_012114688.1:2543699-2626880 GCF_000951035.1 Colobus angolensis palliatus
AGCATTTTTTCATGTGTTTGTTGGCTGCATAAATGTCTTCTTTTGAGAAGTGTCTGTTCATATCCTTTGCCCACTTTTTGATGGGATTTTTTTTTTCTTGTAAATTTGTTTAAGTTCTTTGTAGAGTCTAGATATTAGCCCTTTGTCAGATGGGTAGATTGCAAAAATTTTCTCCCATTCTGTAGGTTGTCTTTTCACTCTGATGGTAGTTTCTTTTGCTGTACAGAAGCTCTTTAGATTAATTAGATCCCATTTGTCAATTTTGGCTTTTGTTGCCATTGCTTTTGGTGTTTTAGTCATGAAGTCTTTGCCCATGTCTATGTCCTGAATAGTATTGCCTAGGTTTTCTTCTAGGGTTTTTATGGTTTTAGGTCTAACATTTAAGTCTTTAATCCATCTTGAATTAATTTTTGTATAAGGTGAAAGGAAGGGACCCAGTTTCAGCTTTCTTCATATGGCTGGCCAGTTTTCCCAGCTAGTCATATGTAGTGATTTATTAAATAAGGATCCTTTCCCCATGTCTTGTTTTTGTCAGGTTTGTCAAATATCAGATGATTGTAGATCTGTGCTGTTATTTCTGAGGCCTCTGTTCTGATCCATTGGTCTGTATCTCTGTTTTGGTACCAGTACCATGCTGTTTTGGTTACTGTAGCCTTGTAGTATAGTTTGAAGTCAGGTAGCATGATGCCTCCAGCTTTGTTCTTTTTGCTTAGGATTGTCTTGGCAATGTGGGCTCTTTTTTGGTTCCATATGAACTTTAAAGTAGTTTTTTCCAATTCTGTGAAGAAAGTCATTGGTAGCTTTATGGAGATGGCATTGAATCTATAAATTACCTTGGGCAGTATGGCCATTTTCACGATATTGATTTTTCCTGTCCATGAGCATGGAATGCTCTTCCATTTGTTTGTGTCCTCTTTTATTTCACTGAGCAGTGGTTTGTAGTTCTCCTTGAAGAGGTCCTTCACATCCCTTGTAAGTTGGATTCCTAGGTATTGTATTCTCTTTGTAGCAATTGTGAATGGGAGTTCACTCATGATTTGGCCCTCTGTTTGTCTGTTATTGGTGTATAAGAATGCTTGTGATTTTTGCACATTGATTTTGTATCCTGAGACTGCCAAAGTTGCTTATCAGCTTAAGGAGATTTTGGGCAAACAGGGACAATTTGACTTCCTCTTTTCCTAATTGAATACCCTTTATTTCTTTCTCTTGCCTGATTGCCCTGGTCAGAACTTCCAACACTATGTTGAATAGGAGTGGTGAGAGAAGGCATCCCTGTCTTGTGCCAGTTTTCAAAGGGAAAGCTTCTAGTTTTTGCCTACTCAGTGTGATATTGGCTATGGGTTTGTCATAAATAGCATTTATTACTTTGAGATACATTCCATCAATACCTAGTTATTGAGATTTTTTATCATGAAAGGCTGTTGAATTTTGTCAAAGGCCTTTTCTGCATCTATTGAGATAATCATGTGGTTTTTGTTGTTGGTTCTGTTTATATGATGGATTATGTTTATTGATTTGCTTATGTTGAACCAGCCTTGCATCCCAGGATGAAGCCGACTTGGTCATGGTGGGTAAGCTTTTTGATGTGCTTTTTGATAAGCTTTTTGAATGTGGTTTGCCAGTATTTTTGCATCGATGTTTATCAGGGATATTGGTCTAAAATTCTCTCTTTTTGTTGTGTCTTCCAGGCTTTCATGTCCAGATGATCCTGGCCTCATAAAATGCATTAGGGAGGATTCCCTCTTTTTCTACTGATTGGAATAGTTTCAGAAGGAATGGCGCCAGCTCCTTTGTATACCTCCAGTAGAATTTTGCTGTTAATCCGTCTGTCCTGTACTTTTTTTGGTTGGTAGGCTATTAATTATTACCTCAATTTCAGAGCCTGTCATTTGGCTATTCAGAGATTCAGCTCTTACTGGTTTAGTCTTGGGATGGTGTATGTGTCCAGGAATTTATCCATTTCTTCTAGATTTTCTAGTTTATTTGCATAGAGTCCAGGAATTTATCCATTTCTTCTAGATTTTCTAGTTTATTTGCATAGAGGTGTTTATAGTATTCTCTGATGGTAGCTTGTATTTCTGTGGGATTAGTGGTGATCTCTCCTTTATCATTTTTTATTGTGTCTATTTGATTCTTCTCTCTTTTCTTCATTATTAGTCTTGCTAGCGGTCTATCAATTTTGTTGATCTGTTCAAAAAATCTGCTCCTGGATTCATGGATTTTTTGAAGTTCTTTTTGTATCTCTATCTCCTTCAGTTCTCCTCTGATTTTAGTTATGTCTTGCCTTCTGCTGGCTATTGAATTTGTTTGCTCTTGCTTCTCTAGTTCTTTCAATTGCGATCTTAAGGTGTTGATTTTAGATCTTTCCTGCTTTCTCTTGTGGGCATTTAGTGCTATAAATTTCCCTCTACACTCTGCTTTAAATGTGTCCGAGATATTCTGGTATGTTGTGTGTTTGTTCTCATTGGTTTCAAAGAACATCTTTATTTCTGCCTTCATTTTGTTATTTACCCAGTAGTCATTCAGGAACAGGTTGTTCAGTTTCCATGTAGTTGTGCCCTTTTGCCTGAGTTTCTTAACCCTGAGTTCCAATTTGATTGCAATTAGTCTGAGAGTACAGTTTGTTGTGATTTCTGTTCTTTTACATTTGTGGAGTGCTTGACTTCCAACTATATGGTCAATTTTGGAACAATTGCGATGTGATGCTGAAAAGAATGTATATTCTGTTGATTGGAATGGAGAGTTCTGAAGATGTCTATTAGGTCTGCTTGGTGCAGAGCTGAGTTCAAGTCCTGGATATCCTTGTTAACGTTCCATCTCGTTGATCTGTCTAATATTGACAGTGGGGTGTTAAAGTCTTCCATTATTATTGTGTGGGAGTCTAAGTCTCTTTGTCAGTTTCTAAGGACTTGCTTTATGAATCTGGGTGTTCCTGTATTGAGTGCATATATATTTAGGATAGTTAGCTCTTCTTGTTGAATTGATCCCTTTACCATTATGTAATGGCCTTCTTTGTCTCTTTTGATCTTGGTTTAAAGCCTGTTTTATCAGAGACTAGGATTTCAACCCCTGTCTTTTTTTTTGCTTTCCATTTGCTTGGTAGATCTTCCTCCATCCCTTTATTTTGAGCCTTTGTGTGTCTCTGCACGTGAACTGGGTCTCCCGAATACAGCACACTGATGGGTCTTGACTCTTTATCCAATTTGCCAGTCTGTGTCTTTTAATTGGGGCATTTAGCCAATTTACATTTAAGGTTAATATTGTTATGTGTGAATTTGATCCTGTCATTATGATGTTAGCTGGTTATTTTGCCTGTTAGTTGATGCAGTTTCTTCCTGGCAGTGATGATCTTTACAATTTGGCATGTTTTTGCAGTGGCTGGTACTGCTTGTTCCTTTCCATGTTTAGTCCTTCCTTCAGGAGATCTTGTAAGGCAGGCCTGGTGGTGACAAAATCTCTCAGCATTTGCTTGTCTGTAAAGGATTTTATTTCTTCTTCACTTATGCTTAGTTTGGCTGGATATGAAATTCTGGTTTGAAAATTCTTTTCTTTAGGACTGTTGAATATTGGCCCCCACTCTCTTCTGGGTTGTAGAGTTTCTGCCAAGAGATCCACTGTTAGTCTGATGGGCTTCCCTTTATGAGTAACCTGACCTATCTCTCTGGCTGCTCTTAACATTTTTTGCTTCATTTCTACCATGGCGAATCTGAATTAAGTGTCTTGGGGTTGCTCTTCTCAAAGAGTATCTTTGTGGTGTTTTCTATACTTCCTGAATTTGAATGTTGGCATGCCTTGCTAGATTGGGGAAGTTCTCCTGGATAATATCCTGAAGAGTGTTTTCCATCTTGGTTCCATTCTCCCGGTCACTTTCAGGTACGCCAATCAAACGTAGATTTGGTGTTTCCACATAGTCCGATATTTTGGAGCCTTTGTTAATTTCTTTTTACTCTTTTTTTCTCTAAACTTCTCTTCTTGCTTTACTTCATTAATCTGATCTTCAATCAGTGATACCCTTTCTTCCACTTGATCGAATCAGCTATTGAAACTTGTGCATGTGTCACATAGTTCTTGTGCCATGGTTTTCAGCTCTATCAGGTCATTTAAGGTCTTCTCTGCACTGTTTAAGCTAGTTAGCCATTTATCTAATCTGTTTTCAATGTTTTTAGCTTCTTTGCAATGGGTTCGAACGTCGTCCTTTAGCTTGGAGAAGTTTGTTATTGACGACCTTCTGAAGTCTACTTCTGTCAGCTCGTCAAAGTCATTCTCCATCCAGCTTTGTTCCATTGCTGGTGAAGAGCTGTGATCCTTTGGAGGAGAAGAGGCACTCTGGATTTTAGAATTTTTCAGCTTTTCTGCTCTGGTTTCTCCCCACCTTTGTGGTTTTATCTGCCTTTGGTCTTTGATGTTGGTGACCTACAGATGGGGTTTTGGTGTGGGTGTCCTTTTTGTTGAGGTTGATGCTATTCCTTTCTGTTTGTTAGTTTTCCTTCTAACAACAGTCAGGTCCCTCAACTGCAGATCTGTTCGAGTTTGCTGGAGGGCCACTCCAGACCCTGTTTGCCTGGGTATCACCAGCAGAAGCTACAGAACAGCAAATATTGCAGAACAGCAAATATTACTGCCTGATCCTTCCTCTGGAAGCTTTGTCCCAGAGGGGTACCTGCTTGTATGAGATGTCAGTCAGCCCCCTATTGGGAGGTGTCTCCCAGTTAGGCTACAAGGGGGTCAGGGACCCACTTGAGGAGTCAGTCTGAACATTCTCCGAGCTCAAACACTATGCTGGGAGAACCGCTGTTCTCTTCAGTGCTGTCAGACAGGTATGTTTAAGTCTGCAGAAGTTTCTGTTGCATTTTGTTCAGTTATGCCCTACCCCCAAAGGTGGAGTCTGCAGAAGCAACAGGCCTCGCCGAGCTGCAGTGGGCTCTGCCAAGTATGAGCTTCCCCAAGTATGAGCTTCCCCAGCTGCTTTGTTTACCTCTTCAAGCCTCAGCAATGGTGGATGCCCCTTCCCCTGCCAGGCTGCTGCCTCGCAGATCAATCTTAGACTGCTGCACTAGTTTTGAGCGAGGCTCTGTGGGCATGGGACCCACTGATTCAGGTGCCGGATATAATCTCCTGGTGTGCCGTTTGCTAAGATCATTGGAAAAGTGCAGTATTTGGGCAGAAGTGTCCCGTTTTTCTAGGTACCATCTGTCATGACTTCCCTTGGCTAAGAAAGGGAAATCCCCTGACCCTTGCGCTTCCCAGGTGAGGTGACACCCGGCCCTGCTTCGACTCTGCCTCCGTGGGCTGCACCCACTGTCCAACCAGTCCCAATGAGATGAACCAGGTACTTCAGTTGGAAATGCAGAAATCATCCATCTTCTGAGTCAATCACACTGGGAGCTGCAGACCAGAGCTGTTCCTATTTGGCCATCTTGGAATGGAATCCATTTGTTGTTGTTTTTGTTTTTTTCTTTCTTTTTTGAATTAATTCTTCTTTTTTTTTTTGAAGTGTTGTGTTGCTCTTGTTACCCAAGATGGAGTGCAGTGGCACAATATCAGCTCACTGTAACCTCTGCCTCCCAGGTTCAAACAATTCCTGCCTCAGCTTTCCAAGTAGCTGGAATTACAGGTGTGCACCACTGTGCCAGGTTAATTTTTGTATTTTTAGTGGAGATGGGGTTTCATCATGTTGGCCAGGCTGGTCTCAAACTCCCGACCTCAGGTGATCCACCTGCCTCACCCTCCCAAAGCGCTGGGATTACAGCTGTAAGCCTCCGTGCCCAGAAATTTTTTGAATTAATTATCTGGAGTCTGTTTCTTTCATAGTATAGTCTCTGCTGGCTGCTCAGCTGCTTTCTAAAAAATTGTTTAAAAAATTTTTAATCTGGCTTTCATGGGTTCAGCCCTGAGTTGGCATAGCTTAGTGGCCAACCAATAATTCATCAGAAGTTTCGCTTAAACACCTTTAGTAGGATCAAAAAGGCCTCTACCCTTTGAATCTCATCTTATGAGTTATGATGAGTGTATAAATCAGTGTTCAACCACAGAAACAGAACCAGTAGGATATATCTATCTCAATAAATATATTAAGAGATTTAATGCAAGCAATTGGCTTAAGTGATTGTAGGGGCAGGCTAGACAAGCCAAAATCTGAAGGACAGGCCATCATAAGAGAAGCCTGGAAATCTAGGGCATGAGCTAAAGCCTCTGTACATAGGAAGAGTTGTTTTCCTCATCAGGGAAGCCTCAGTTCTGTTCTTACAGCCTTTCAACTGATTGAATCAGGCCCACTCAGAAAAGCTGGGATAATCTCCCTAATTCAAAGTCAACTGATTATAGACTTTAACCATATGTACAAAATACCTTCCACAGCAACACCTAGATTCATGTTTAATTGAATAACTGGGGAGTGTGGGTTAGTCAAATAGGTAAAATAGAATCACAGGGAGCCGTTGAATGGTTTAAGCAAGGTAGAAATATGATCATGCTTGCTTTAGATAAATACACCCTCTGGTGGCTAGGTAGAGGAAGAAGGAGCTGGAGGTTCTTGTAATAGACAAATTAAAGAGATATTAATTGCCCAAATTAGCACTATAGCACTGAGTTTGAAGAGGAGGGTTGAATTACCATAAATATTTTGAAAGTAAATATTTGTAAATGTATTTATATATAATTGTAGGTTCAGTTACAGAGACAGTGTAGGGTTGGCATATAGAGTAAGAGTAATACTCTATCTCACATTTTACATTATATCCTGTCTACTGATCATCTACGAACCTCTTGGAGTTTCCATTTTCTTATCTGTACCTTTTTCCCATCAATAAATACATTTTTTTCCAAGTTCTGACAGTAAGCCCCATGCTGAAAGCCCTGGTTATCTGAATTGCCTTCCATTTATCCTTGTATTTCCTGCACAAAACAAAGTCCACAGGAAGTAAGTTAGAATACTCTGGAGAAGGAGCATATCCCATTTCCTTAGGAGTATATTGCAAAAACCTGTCTACAGAAAAGTGACACTTATGGACTGACTAAATGCATGCCCAAGCTCAGAGAAGCTGTAAGCTGTGTAAGCAATGCAAGAGGCCCAGGTGGCCTAGAATGCATTAATTTGCATTTATCAGTAGGAGCTCTGCTCCTGGATGAATGCAGGAGTTGAAGCTGACTCTGCTTCCCTGCCCGTACTTCTAGAGCCTTTTGTGGGCTCCTGTGTTAGCAGTGCCAAAGTCCCAGAGAAACCAATCACAAGACCTGAATTTGAGTCCTATTTCTTCTTTATGTGGTCCTGGGAGGTGGCAACTCTAAACTTTAGGACAAAGGACAATCTCCAACTACCACTGACCTTGGACTGCTAAGTTTCAAGGGCAAGATACATAGAAAATGAACCTGAACAAATGGTTTCTTTTTATTATCAGCTATGATTTGAACCTAATTTCTCTAAGGACTCTTAGTCCCAATGAGCAGAACTGGGAAAATATTAAGGACTCTCTTTGCACTTTTAGCTTAAGGTCTACACTAGGAAATGCCTCAGCAGACAAATGTAGCCTCCCTTCCCCTTTCCCTTATATTGTGGTACCCTTGCGGTGTCTACTTGACCTTCCCAGGACATGGATACCCCTTCCTTAGCCTCAGGTGGGGAGGAGAGATATTTCCAAAGCCAAACGTGGAAGACAAAAAAGGAAAAGCTGAAGTTCTAACATTCAGATTCCAGGGTTTTTTTTTTTTTTTTTTTTAAATCATTTTCCTTATCACACTGAAAGCTCTGCCCCATCCCTGAGCCTCTATCCTTCTTGATCTTGATCCAAATCTGTACTTTAGTGCTCCATAGAGATGGAGTCAGGGCAATGGAGGGAGTAGTCTTGGCCTCTCTCTAGAGGCTGCCTTTCCCCCAAGCCCTCTCTAACTGTAACTAAATCTGTTTGCTTGTATTAGCGGAGAAATTGAGTTTCATAAATCATTATGCAGTTCATGTGGGTGCTAACATTTAGGTAAGCTCCCTGACAGCTGAGCTGTAACAAATCATTGCTTATTGCTATGCTGCTCCTTAGAGTCCTGAGAGAAAGAGTCTATAGGCTGCTGTGTGTCCTGGGGGCAGCCAGAGCCACAGCTTTCGCCTTTTCAGTGGCTTTGTGCAGGTCGCTGTCAATTTATTTTAGAGGGACCCCTCTGTTCATCACCAAACCCAGCCCAACCCCCTTCTGTGAAGTCTTCACCGCCCCCATTGCTGCTCTCCTAGCAAAAGTATAATGAATCACCTCCCTCCTCTGCGATTGCTGTAATAGCACTCTTTTATTATTGTGCTTCTAGCATGATTGCTTTCATTATTTACCGAGCTACTGTCTCCTTAACACTAAACAGGTTATTTCAGCCTTCAAAGAGATTCTCACTGCCCTCACAAAAGTCCACAGTCTTTAGCATGACTCATCTGCCAGCCTCATCTTGTACCATGCCTCCCTCACTCTCTATTAACTAACTTCAGGCAATGGGGAGTCAGGGAATGTTTCAAAGCAGAGGAGAAACCCAATCATGTTTGTGCTTCTTCCAGATGAATCTGGTGGTAATGGAGGACGCAATAGTTGGGAGGAAGACCAGAGTCTAAGTTACTATAAAGTGGTTCTTATGTTAAAGATGATGAGTTTGGATCCAGCATGGGGACAGTCAGAATAGAGAATACATATACTTTGATTCTAGTAGGTTTAGTATTGTTTATGTAAAAAAATGCCACTTAGATCTCTTAATCAGAAAACAGAAAAGGAATTGCTGTGTATGGATGAAATGAGATAGGGCATGAATAGCACCTGGCCTGAAGCCTGGCATGTAGTAGGTGCTCAGGAACTGCTTCTTATCTCCTCCCTTCCACCTGTAGCAGGCACAGCTCTGGACTCTCATCCTTCTTCTGGAGGAGAGAAGAGAGAAAAGCAATGTGGCAGCAAACCAAGGCAGCAACCTCGTCAGTTACAGGTGAAAAAGATGGACCTAAATTGTTCAAGCAAATGAATGAATGGCCTTACTACTCTTGCAGACCAGTGGTATATTATATCTATTCATCCAAGATTCAGATTTTAACCAGGAACAGCAGGAGGACAAGTTTCTACAGCAAAGACAGCTGTTAGAATTCACAGAGCAGAGAAGCTCTTTAAGAGACAAGATTCCTGATAGTCTTTTCACAAGGAAGAAGAATATTGATTACAAGAGAAGGTTCTATGTGTGTTAGGCCCTATGCCCTCCCGCCTTAGGAGAGGAGAGGATGCCTTCTGAGCATCAGTTCCATTTGGTGATGTCTTTCATTTATCCCTGTTTCCTTTGTTCATGGCTGCTTCAAGCCAGGATGAGGCAAAATAAAGAAATTCTGACCTTCAGCAACTTCTTTATGCTCTCAGAATCTGCTTTTTCAATCTGTAGTTTAGAAATAATCATATTTGCCCCAAAAAGTTTTTGTTAGAATTGAGGCAGAGGAAAAGAAGCTATGCGACATTATGTATCCACCTTAAATCCATGCGTTGGCTACAGAGGTTCCTCCAAAAACGCTCAACAGGTTGCTTAAGCCTTAAAAGGGCTTCTCACTGCCCTTACAAAAGTCAACAGTCTACAGCATGACTCATCTGCCAGCCTCATCTTGTACCATGCCTCCCTGGCTCTCTGTGCTTTGGCTGTATTGGCCTTTGTCGTTTGTGAGAGATGCCATGCTCTTGCTAGCCTAGGCCTTTGCGCATACTGTACCCCTGCCTGGCACACTCTCGCCTCTCCTCTCCACCTGACTATCTCTCATCCCTCTTTCAGGATTGATATGGTTTGGCTTTGTGTCCCCACCCAAATCTCATCTCAAATTGTAATCCCCAGGTGTTGAGAGAGAGACCTAGTGGGAGGTGGTTGGATCATGGGGGCGATTTCCCCCATGCTGTTATTGTGATAGTGAGTGGGTGAGTTCTCATGAGATCTGTTGGTTTTATAAGCGGCTCTTCCCCCTTCACTCTCTCTTTTGACTGCTGTGTGTAAAATGTGCCTGCTTCCCCTTTTGCCGTGATTGTAAGTTTCCTGAGGCCTCCCCAGTCATGCGGAACCATGAGTCAGTTAAACCTCCTTTCTTTATAAATTACCCAGTCTCTGGCAGTTCTTTATAAATTACCCAGTCTCTGGCAGTTCTCTGTAGCAGTGTGAAAATGGGCTAATAATACAAAGATCCAGGCTAAATTCACTTCAGTCATTCAAATCACAAATATTTGTTGAGTGCCTACTATGTGCCAGGCACTTTTCTAGACAATGGGGAAAGTAGCAGATAGGAAGACAAAGTCCTGTGAATCTCATATTCTAGCACTGGGGAGACAGAGTGAAAACAAGCAAGCAATGAAGGAACAAGATAATGTTTTAATGGTGGTATTGAGAGGCAATACAAAGTGATTGGATGGGGCAGGTCAGGCTCTCTGGAGGGTGGTGGTTGGGTGGGAGAGGGTGGTATACATTAGATTAGATCACTTCTTAGTGATATGAGCTGTGAGCTGAAAGATTAAGAAAGGATACTCCTGAGAGAGGTAGCAGCAAGTACAATGACCTGAGGCAGAGATGAGCTTTGTATAGTCAAAGGAAAAAAAGACCAAGGTTCCTAGAATACTGTGATGGAGTTAGAGAAACATAAGATAAATCAAAGAAGTGGGTGGGGCAGAACATCTAGGGCCTTCTAGGCCATGGGTCAGAGCTCAGATATTAAGTCTAAATGGAAGCCAATGGAACATTTTAATTACACTTACATTTAAAAAATATTACCCTGGATGCTAAATGGAGAATGCCTGGTAGAAATGACAGAGAGAAATCACAGGGTGGCAGGGAGAGGGAGTTAGGAGGGGTGGCAGAAACTTTTGGATGATCTGTACAGGATGCAATGTGGAGATATTGGCGACTCGGATGATACTACCCTTGAGTGGGTAATATCAATATCTTCATTTGGTAGATAAGGGAATTGAAGAGAAGTGGGTTACGCTTTGGAATTAAATCCTATAGATCTTGTTCGTGGATTGGATGGTAAAGGTGAGGAAAGTAGATGAGACAATAGGAAGAGCAAGGAAGGAAAACACTCTGGGGAAAAATGAAGATTTCGGCATCTGCTATGTTAAATTACTTTCTTATGGAAGACTTCACTTGATCCCCAGTTGTGGTTAGAGCTTTATGTTGTTGCTCCCAGAGCAACGTGTAGCTCTCCTTTGCAACACTTCAAACATTTTATCATTTGTCATTATTTGTTCCTTCACTAGACCTGAGGGGAGAAACCCACCTTTCTTGTTTCATGCTGTCTCTCCAGTGCTTTGCACAGTACCTGGCATATAATTACAATATAACATAACAAAACAATATTATAATAATCTGACATCTAATATAATAATATTAATAATAAACACTTAAAGAGTAGTTTCTCTGTATCAGGTCATATTCTGAGTGCTTTACAGGTGATTTTCACAGCAGTCCCCTGAAATGGATACTGTTACGTTTGACAGATATGCAGACTGAGGCACAGAGAGAGCAAGTAAACTTGCCCAAGGTCACACAGCTAGCAAATGCCAATAAGTAAATATTTTACAAATGATACATTGTTTATACTTCACACCACCACAGTGAGGTATGTTTTTGTTTTCGTATTTTAGGTTTGAGCAAAGTGAGACATAAATCTGTTTGTGGTGTTGATACGGGGAAGTAGAGTTGGCAGGATTTGAACTGTCCAGAAGCTGAGTGAGACAGGCTCACTCAGTTTGTGAATGTTGACAGCATTCACTGTGGGGCCAAGCTGACTCAGTCTGAAATGCATCCCTGCCACTTACTAGCTAGGCATGTGAGACTTTGGCTAAATTAAATGCTTTGTACTTCAGTTTCTTCATCTGTAAATTGACACTATTAATAGTGCTTGTCTTCATGAGGACTGGATGTGATATTTGAAGAGCCCTTAGAATACATGTAGACTTTACCGAAAGGACCTATAGTTTGCCTATAGAAAAAGCCAAGGAAGGAAGGTCCACTGCTCCCCAAGTCTTCTCCATGGGTCGTTCATCCTGGATTAATATGTTAGAACTAAACAATCGTTGTGATTACGGTTGACAGTCATCTAATTCACTGCCTCCGTTCATTACATAGATAAATAAGCTGGGGTATGCTATGAGGGTAAGTGAATGAGATGGGACAAAATCCTGGGGAGCCTCCTGAAAAAATGTGATACCTTCTGTATGTTCGAGGTTTCATAAAAATGAGTTATATAATCTCCAGACCTAGAAAATCAGGCAGGCACTTTTTGTGATTGAAAGAAAAACCTTCCCAATCATTTCTGAGACAAGCTCTCAATTTTCTGTGATTTGGGGATCAAAGACAGCAGGGAATATTATGCTCTTCACTGATGTTCTATTTTTTTCCTTCTGCCAATCAAAAAGGAGGCCTAGGCAGTGTTGATTGTTTTTTCTTTTACTCTTTCTTCCAGACCTCTGGTGGAGGTGTTAATAAAAAGTAAATTGGTCAAATCCCAGCTTATCAAGAGGAGACAGAAAAGGGATAAAAATTCAGGGTAGTCAAGCTCCACATAACAGGGATTACCTATTTTTAAGCTGATTTGACAATAAGGTGTCTGAAAAGTCAGTCTTCCCATTTCTTTGCAGCGCCTTCTCTGAGTTGTATGCCTTTCTGTCAGCAGTGAACTAACTCAATGACGTCAGACTTCATTTCTACTCCCAAAGCATAAGTGGTAACTTACCCAGTCCCTGATCCACTGAGCAAATCTGGCTTCAAAAAAACTGTCCTGATCTGACACATAATCCAAGTCAAAATATTTGAAACCCAGTGTGAAACTGTGGTCTGGCATAATCCACATGATTCAGGGCTAGGTTCTCATAAACTGACTCAAAAAACATGCAATCCTTTGGTAGAACTTTTGCCCAGGGCTGGTAGACATGCAAATTATTGCAGTCTTTCCAGAAAGCAGTTTGGAAAAACAGATCAAGAAGCTTTAAAAGGCTCATATCTTTTAACCCAGTAATTTCACTTTTAGATAATATCAGACTTGAGAAAATATTCAGAGACAGAACTAAGTTTTATACACAGATTCTTCCTTGAAGAACTCTTTGCAACTACAAAAATAAAGCGGGAATCAAAGAAAATATCCAATAATTAACAAATTGCTTACATCATATTTCAATCATCCCAATATGTGTTTGCTTAAAAAAAATGTTTAATAGCATTGGAAAGCATTCCCATCATGCACAAAGAGAGAGAAAACCCAGAGTTACAAATTATAAATATTATGATTTTAATTTTGTAAATCAGTTCCATCCATCCATCCATCCATTTATTTGTCCATTCTTTATCTCTTTATCTATCTAGGGGATATAGGCCTTGAAAAATAATTGAAAATAAATAAATATGTTAACAGTAATTATCCCAATATATTGGCCTCTTGGATATTTTTCATCTTTGCACGTTTCCATATTTTCCAAATTTCCTGTGGTGACCATGTCCTACTTTACAATAAGGAAAAGAATTATAAAGACTATCATTTACAGATACAAGCCAGCCCTTATCTCTTCTTTGAAGTGCAAAAAAACACTTAACTACATATTCTCCTTCTCCTTCAATTTGTGTGCTACACCAGTTGCCATATTGATTTTTCTGAGCCGTTCTTTTTATTATAACATCCTTTCCCTTAAAGAGTCTCTGGCTCCTCACTGCTTTTATAAATAATTGTTAAACTACTTAACCTGGCTTTCCAGGCCTTCAGAAATCTGACCCTGTTATATCATCTGTGGATTTTTATTAGTATTTTTCTCCTTAAATCTCCATTCAACAGATATTTATGAAGCACCAGCTCTATGCCAGGCTGGCTTTTCTCCTCACCTCCCAAATTCTCCACGAGTGGCCTCCTCCCTGACCCAGTCTCATGTGCTCCCACCTGTAAGTCTCTGTTCCTTGGCATGCTCCTAATTTGACCCACTGCAAAAGATGCAATGTGTGCACACCATCCTCTCAGAGACTTCTGTTTATCCACCCAACTGGGGCACATGCTCTAGGGACTTAGGCACGTGCCTTAATCCCTCATTGCCTTCATCTTCCCTTTTGTATAATGGAAACTATAGCTGCAATATGTAATCTATTCATTTGTTATGAAGATCCAAAGAGCTGGTATGTGTAAAATGCTTAGGACAGTGTCTGGCACAATGTAAGAGCTCAAGAAACATTTCTTATCTGTCTTGTAGCTTCCTTCAAGGTAGGATCCTAGTCTCATTCCACTTTACAACTCCCATGGAACCTAAACAACTTGCTCTGTCTCTAGTTGGATACTGAAGAAATTCTTGTTGAGTAATGTATGAATGAATGGCAGCTGCTATAGACTGAAGGTTTATATCTCTCCCCACTATTCATATATTAACACCGAATCCCCAATGTGATGGTATTTGGAGTGGAGCATTTGGGAGGTGATTGGATCCTGAGGGTATAATCCCTCATAATAGGATCAGTGTTCTGTAGGAAACACTCCAGAGAGCTCCCTAACCCCTTCTACTGTGTGAGGACACAGCAAGATGGCCATCTATGAAGCAGGAAGCAGGCCCTCAACAGATGCTGAATCTGTCAGAGTCTTGATTATGACCTTCTCAGCCTCCAGAACTATGAGAAGTAAATTTCTGTTGTTTATAAGCCACCCTGTCTATGGTATTGTTATAGAAGCCTGGATGAGCTAAGACAATCTATATATGAGCTTTTACTGACCATGTATATCCCTTCTCCTTTTGGACAGCCTGTCCCTGACTATAAACCGTACCCATATCATTCATCACTTGTGTGGTCAATGTTGGTGCTATTTATTGTGATTATGGCCAAACCCTCTGCTGTAGCTGTACAACTTGGCATCAGATTTCTTCTGTTCCTGAAGCATTGTGGTGGTAGATGCTTAATAATCTTGCTCACAGATTTCTATACTGTTCCCATTTTTCCATAGCAAGTTGCAGAATAGCTACCTTGTATTTTCCAACCTTAATTTTCTTGACTATAAGCCTGAAGGAAATTGCATTAAGCCTTTCTCTTTAAGCCCATGCATTGCATTATCCCAGATGAATGTCACTAATTCATTTGAAACTTAGAGAAAAATAGACAAATGATGGTTAAAAAAAAAAATGAAAGTAACTCATTTATTTAGGTACCACTGTATGCCAGGTTCTGCAATAATCCCTTTCATACATTTATCCTGTTAAAAATGTTAAACACATTTAGAAGCTGTGTGACCACAGTCAAATCAAGTTGTCCTTCTAAGCCTTGATTTGAGCTTTCCCATGCTATACTATTGCCTGCCCAAATACCACCCCTGTTTTCTGTCCCATCTGTCAACAATCTTCTAGAAAATTCTACTTACATATAAAAAGTAGAGTTAATTATTTCCTATTTCAAACCTATTCTTCCTTTTATGTCCCTGCCATCCATTCAGCTGCCCAAGTCAGAAACTTAGGAGTCACCCACCTGCCTTTCCTACCCCCACACGACTGCCCTGACTGCAATTCAGGCCACTTTCATGTCTCATCTGCTTTAGGGCAATAACCTCCTAATTGGTCCCCCTTTCATAACCCTTTCTTGGCTGATTTAATCTACTTTTCTCATCATAGCCATGATCTTTGCAAAATAAAAAAGTGGCCCTATCACTCTCTGGCTTTTAAGCCCTCAACAGCTCTTCATGAACTCCATAAGATACCATCTGGCCCCTGCTTCTCTCTCAAGTTTTATCTTTTCAACCCATCAGTTTTTCGGTTATATACTTTGAATTTTATGTGCTACAGGAGAGGTTCTCAACGTGTGGTTCTAGGACCAAGGGGGTTTCTGGGCCCTGTAAAGGAGTCTTAGGTGGAAACTATTTTCATAGTAATACTAACACATCATTTGCTTTATTCACTTTCATTTTCTCATGAGTTTACGGTGGCATTTTCCAAAAGCTACATGATGTGTGCTATTGTAACAGATGGAATGCAAAAGTAGATATGAGAATCCAGCTGTCTTTGATTAAGCCAGACATTACAGAGATTTGCAAAGATGTAAATCTATACCAGCTTCTTACTAATTTTTTTGTTTTGAAAAATATACTTGTTTTTTATAAAAGATATTTTTGTTAGCATATAATGTATAATGGGTTTATTATTATTTTAAATTAATAAATAATACAGATTTTAAAATGTTTACAGTTTCAACATTTAATATGGTAAATACCAATAAATATATCCCACATGTACAAAATCTTTTGAGGGTGCTTAATAATTTTTAATATTATAAAGGGGTCCCAAGACTAGAAAGTTTCAGAACCACTGCTCTAGCAGTGGAACCATTCAGAGTACCCCAAAATATGTTCTCACTCTTTCTCTCCCAGTCCCAGCCCCCTTGGTGCTTCTCCATTACCATAATCGTTTCTCTCTGCTTCTTCTTTGTCTGCTTAATTCTTCTGCACAAGAGTCACCACTTAGTGAAAGCCTTCCTTTGAGCTTTACAAGAGTATCTACGAGGCTGACTTGCTGAAGGCCTCTTGTGTGCTAAGCAAATAATTGTTATACCTGCATTTTCTCCTTCAATTTTTTTTTCTTTTTTCTTTTTTTGAGACAGGGTCTCACTCTGCCTCCCGGACTGGAGTGCAGTGGCGCGATCTCGGCTCACCACAACCTTTGCCTCCCAGGTTCAAGCGATTCTCCTGCCTCAGCCTCCTGAGTAGCTGGGATTACAGGCACGTGCTACCACACCTGGCTAAATTTTGTATTTTTAGTAGAGACGGGGTTTCACCAGGTTGGCCAGGCTGGTCTCATACTCCTGACCTCAAATGATCCACCCACCTTGGCCTCCCAAAGTGTTAGGATTACAGGTGTAAGCTACCACATTCAACTCGTTTTCTTCTCTTTTCTTTTTTTTTTTTTTTTTTTTGAGATGGAGTCTTGCTCTGTCCCCTAGGCTGGAGTGCAGTGGTGTGATCTTGGCTCACTGCAACGTCTGTCTCCCAGGTTCAAGCAACCTGCCTCAGCCTCCCAAGTAGCTGGGATTACAGGTTTTGAACTCCTGACCTCAGGTGTTCCACCTACCTCGGCCTCCCAAAGTGCTGGGATTACAGGTGTGAGCCACCACGCCTGGCCTCCTCCTTTAAGTTTGGCTGAGGCAAGGCCAGGGAGGATCAGGGAGGAGGAAAGATAACATCAGTTCTAGTCTAGAGCTAAGAAAATTTAGGCTCAGAGAGGTTTAGAAACTGCTCAGGTCACACAGCTAGTGAGTGGCACAGTTGATTTGAATTCACCCTCTTCCCACTCAGTGGTTCTCACAGTTCAGTGTGCTAGTGGTGTGCTGGTGAATAATAAACAACTGGCTCTCCAATGGGACAAAGCCCTTATTAGTAGTGTCTGGCAATTTCCATTGTATAAATGCTCCTGCAGTGGCCAGTTTCAGGCTGCCAACACGACATCACTGAACAGAGAGATCAAAAGGGGTATGCAGTTGTCCGCCTCATAGAGCATTTTCACCACACACATACAAATGATGCAAAACTCAAGAGCACAGGTAATAGTTGAGTGTAGTAAAATCATTAGGAATTACAGCGATGAATTCTGAGTATTTTGAATTTGAGCATATTTGTTTTAAATATAATTTCTGTAATTATAAGTTGATCTAATCTGCTTGTTTATAATTGTTAATAATTGCTGTGTTGAGCAACCAACTTGCGTCATTCCCAAATATGTAACAGTTGACTCGGACCTCAGAATTAACTTTCAACCTTTGGACATCACAGATGTTTGAGTCCTCTTCCAAACCTACTGAAGCCACCTCTCCAGGCTGGGGCCCAGGCAGCTGCGTTTTTACCAAGCCCTCCAATACCATCTCACCATGCACACAGACAGCCATTTGTTCATTCTTCCCTCATTCACCTAGTCAGCACACATTGACTAAAGGCCTACATTATGTCAGATACCATTTCAAGGTGCCTGCCTCATGGTCCACATTCCTACCAGATGGTATCCTCCTTTAGAGCAGGGATGGAGCCTATCTCCCAGAGCTTGGTGCAGAGTCCAATGCATCATACAAACTTAATAAATGTTTGTGCTGGAACAAAATAATAACAACAAGCCAGGTCTTACCTGACTCAGCTCTGGACAGCCCAAATCTCTGGGATTACAGAGCATAAGCATCAAACGTGGGCTTTGGCATGAGATAGGTTTGGGTTTGAGTCTGATTCTCGGACAAGTAAGTTAATCTACTACTTTTCCATTTCCTCTGCTATAAAAATACTAATATCCACTTTAGAGGGTGGTTATAAGAATTACACACAATCATGTTTTTGTCACATGCTTAGCAAAGTGTCCTGGTCACATTATCTGAAGAGCATCCTTGGCCGCTCTTGGTTCCTTCATGCTGTGTTATTTTTCTTCATTACGCTTATCATTGTTTGACGTTATAGTATGTATGAATGCATGTATGATATTTAGGCATTTGATTATTGTGTCTCCTCCCCATACTACCCACCCACTAGAATGGTGTTCTATCAAGGGAAAGACTCCATTTGTTACATTCATTTCTGTATCCTCAGCACCTAGAAAAGTCCCCAATACCCAGTAGACTTCCAGTAAATATTTGACAGATAGATGAATGGATGGACAGAGAGCCCAGTATTTGTTGGTTATTAGTAAAAACATTATGTTTTTTAAAAATACCTCCCTCTGAGGCTATAGTGAGCCGAGATGGTGCCACTGCACTTCAGCCTGGGCAACAAAGTGAGACTCCATCTCAAAAAATAAATAAACAAATAAAATTAATTAAATAAAAATTAATTAATTAATTAATTAATTAATTAATTTTTAAAAATACCTCCCTCTGGATTAGGGACACTGTTGTGTGTCTCACTTGTACTCCAGGATCTAGAATCCGCTTCCTTCTTGTACATGTGGCACATGCCATGGCCTCCTCCAGCTCCTGGCCTGTCCTCCTTCTTGTAGTTCTAAGTCTTATAGTGACATCATCTTTTCTCCTATTGTGTTCTGGTATTGTAAGAAGGTTACTTGTGAACTTTTCTTCCTGATGCTGCCAGGAAATTGTTTGGTCTCTTACTGGTATCTGATGCCCCTGGAAGCTTTTCTGCTTTAGACCTGATGAAGTCAACCACAAAGCAACAAGTTTCCCTGCAACATGAGAGTCATTGCATTTCTAAGCATATGTTCTTATTTTTGATATGCACAGAAAAGTCAGTTGATTATTCTAACTTAAAAATAAAATTCTACCTTCATATTGGCTTATCTTTCCTCTCCCTTGGGGCAGGTTGGGAACTTAGGAAGCAGAATATGGGTCTGTGCTCTTGGCTTATGGTGGTTCAGAGATCAGGGCTTTTGGAATTGGGCAAACCTAGGCTTGAATCCCAATTTCGCTCCATCCTAGCTCTGTGCTCTGGAAGATAGTTAACCTTTCTGAGTCTCAATTTCCTCTATAAAATGTGACTTCCTTCATAAACATGTACTTATTCAGCCCCTAGTGAGTTCATATATTGTTCTAGACATTAGGGATACACCAGTGAGCAAGCATCACACATGACCTCATCCTCATGAGTTGTCTTCTCTGTCTGGTTGGTAAACTATTAACAAACAGTGCTGCAAAGGGGAAGGTCAGGTTTGATGGGAACTTACGATGGAGATATAACCCAGTCTGGACAATCAGAGAAGGTCTAACCAAGGCAGTGTTAACCTGAGTGGCAAAGAACAGATGTAGTTGAGTGGGCTGTAAGGAAGGAGGAATGAAGGTTGGGTCTTTATTGAGCTATAGTTTAGAACTAGAGGTGAAGGCTCTGTATTCAAAACAGGTTTGGCAAGACACTTGGGATACGACTTGGAATGTAACTCCTCTTATACCATCATTTAGACTCCCCAGTTGCCTGCTATGGACCTTGAGTTTAAAATTCTATCATTTTAAAGATGAAAAAACTGCAATCCACAGAAGTTGCCACAGACCACCAACTAGTTAAGCATGGCAGAGCTGATATTAAAGTGAGCACCTTAAAGTATATCCATACCATCAGGGCAGGGGGCATTTTCACTCTAGTGGGCATTTTCAAGCAACAGTTCCAAATACGTGAAGAACTGCCTTGTCCTCAAATAGCCCAGCTTCACAGCATGGCTCATTTCACATTTAAATTGCACTGGGAACAAATACATTTCATGATGTTCAGCTTCAGGTTGCAAAGAATAACATACTAATAGAGAGTTGCAAGTCCCAGTCATTTTCCTCCAAATCACTCTCTTTTGGTCCATGACTACCTTTACAAAGAGGCCACATGAGATTTCAAAGAGAAAGGAGTAAACAGGAGGACATGCGTTAACATGGCAGGCTAGTCACCTCCCACGCCGGAATGTAGAGCTTTTAGAAATGGAATTGTTAAGATGTGCTTCTTTTACAAATATCAGATAAACATAATCTCTGAGGGTCCAGAGGTAGTAGGTGTTGGGTAGAATGATATTTTAGCCATGGAGTGAGTATCTAGGGCAAGTAAAAAGTGAAGGAGACATCTAATTCATCTAACGGGTGTCAGGCATTGTAAACAATGATTTCATGGGTGATATATTTCATTTGCACAACTCAGTAGGTCACACACCAAGAAAGAAAAGACATGAGATTAAACCCACGTTTTCTAACTCTGGGCTCATTTTGATGACGTCAGGTGATTTGGGTGAGAATCCCAGTTACAGTGATCTCAGCACGACTGGTACCTGCAACTCTCTATTATAAGTAATCTTGGGTTACTTATTTAACTGTTCTGAGCTTCATCTATTTCTCATCTGGTATATGCCATATGCAGATGTACAATACATTTACAGTTTGTTTGTTTTAATTAGACCATGTGGCTCCTCACTGGGATTACTTTAATATTAAATAAAATTGAAAAAGCACTGAGGTTGGTGTCAGAAGATTTGGATTCTAGTCTTTACTCTGTCCATTCCTTCTGAGACTCATAAGGAAATTATCTAAAAAAAATAATTAAAACATATGTAACTCAATGGGAATATAATTCAAAAGGCATTAAATGGTATTAAATAAAAAATGGGTCTCCCTTCCCCACTAAACTGCCATTTCCCTTCTCAGAGCCAATGCCTACTAACAATTTCTTGTATATCCTTCCAGAAGAATTTTCTGTTATGCTTATACAACCTTGCTCTCTCTCTCTCTCTCTCTCTCTCTCTCTCTCTCTTTCTAACCCTTACATGAGAGTCACCACCAGGCAGACTGAATGATGCTGTAACACATGTCTTTGTCTGCATGGTTTTGTGTACATTTGTCAGAATATCTAGCAAATTATAAGTCTTAAGAAAAGCAGCAGTCTAATTAAATTGCATTTTTCAAAGGCCAGTGTAATAGCAGGGTGAGAAATGGACCTGTCTCATAGCACTTGCCTATTCTATGGTGGATTTTTTCTTACCTGTTTCCTGTGGTAGAATTACAAGCTTCATAAAGGCTTGAACTCTACACCCCAGGGCTTCTCATAAGGCTGGAATATTGGCAACTCTTCCTAACGTGTGAATGAATTACTGAAAAACTGGGAAGCTTTCAATGGGAGTGGTATCTGGTATTTGAGCTGGGTCTTCAAGGATGAATAACATTTTGATAGGCAGAAAAGGAAAGGAAAAACATCGTGAGTGAATAGACCACAAAGAAAAGACGGCATGGGATATTTGGAGGACAGCTAATTTTCCAGGCTGGTTGGGGAAAGGGTGTATGGAGTGATGTGCTCAGAGGGAACTATAAAGGAAGTCTTGAGGCAGGACATGGGGGACTCCAGTGCTCTTTTGAGTTTGAGAAATCTTCTCTAGCCCATAGCCATTCACCTAGAGGACAGAACAGAGGGCATCTGTGAACCCACATACACCCACAATATGTCAAATAGTTAAATTTATTGAGTCACAGTTTGCAAAATTGTGTTCATCTCCACACTAGGTTTCTTTCCACCACTTCTTAATATCAAATGGGTGGCAGCTTTGAGAGTCAGTATCAGTAGCCTGATACTGACTGTATATCAGTGCAATGCAAATACTTTCAGTTTTCATTCATTTTTAACGTTACGAATGCCCTGAAATCCCTAAATCTGACTTTTTTTTCTAAGCTCTGGGCCTGTGAGTCCAGGTTTACAGATGTAGCTTACAGATATGAGATTCAAATTCATTTGTATGCAAACATATCTCAGTGGATTTTGTTATACTTGTGTTCATCTTGAAATTCATGAAATTCTTCAGACATCTGACAATGCATAGAATTTTAAATATATGCTATCATTTTTCTAAGACACTTGATTGTTGATCCTAATGTATTTAATCAAACTCAAATTAGAAATTGGTTCCAACAGCCAGTCTTACAGATCAGCACTGATCAGTAGGAACATAAAGTGAGTCACAAAGATGAGCCATATGTATAATTTTAAATTTCCTGATGGCCATATTTTAAAAAGTGAAAAGAAACATGAAAGTAATTTTAATAATGTATTTCATTTAACCCAAAGTATTCAAAATATTATCATTTCAACAGGTAATAAATACACAAAATGATGAGATATTCTACATTTATTCTTTTCATACTAAGTCCAGACTGTATTTTATACATATAACACATTTCACTTTAGCCACATTTCAGGGGCACAATAGTCACATAAGGCTAAGAGCTGTAGATTCCAGCTCCTTAGAACAGTTAGTTCTTTCAAAGAATTGAAAGAATGATTTGTATCCCCCTTTCTCTTGCTCCCATCCAAGCAGTAATATTGCAAAATTTCTCTCTCATCTATGGCTTTTTGTGGGGATAGACCTAAGAGATTATCTTGTCCCAAACTTCCGTATTATGGTCAACAAAACTGAGATCCATGAAGAGAAAGAGTCTTCACCAATTCAGCCATATCTCCTCTTGTGTTGGTGCAGTCTCCACTCCTTGAAGCATGTCCATAGTGATTAAAGAGATGAGATAGTCTGAACTGAGAATTGTAATAAGGAATGGCTTCTTCAATTAATAGAGTTTACAAAAGTACATAATGTAGATTTGGGAGGTGTCTTGTGACAGAAACCTCTAACTATATTCACATATATTCTTTTCTTCCATGGTAACCCTTAACTTGGCAGGGTGCATATCTTCTTTATCCTAAGAAGATAAAGGATATATGTGCCAACCTCTCTGAAGATATGTGCCCACTTCCCTGAAACCTGAAGAGAAGGGCATGAACTAAACTCTGACAGTGAGATGTTTAGGGAAGTGATGAGTACAACTAAAGGAAATATACACAAAGGGAAGAACAATGCTCTTCCATTCTCCTCTTTCTTACTGACTGGAATGTGTGAATGATGTTACAGCTTCAGCAACCTTCTTGAACCATGAAAAGAAGACAAGCAAAGTAGGTGGAGAAAGAAGATAGGAGGAGTCTGATCCCTGACACTTTGGAGCACCACGTGAGTCCTAGACTGACTAGCTACAGACTTCTTGCCTATGAGGAAGAAATAAACTTCTATTTCACCTAAGCCACTGTCATTTTAGATTTTTCCATTACTCATAGCTTAACCTATATAGCCTTCACCCTCAAAGGTTTCCTTGATTTGCACCACCTACCCCTCTGTCCTACTACCATAGGTTGGGTTCACTGCCCTTCCTCTGCTCTCATAGACTGCTGTATTACCATCAAAATAACTTACCACACTGTATTGTAATTATTTATGCATGTCTCTCATTTTATTCATTCCATGTGTACTGTGTATTTATTGACCACATGTGGCAAATTATCCACAAAATCTCTACACACTTGGAAATGAAACAAAATACTTCTAAATAATCCATGAGTTGAAAAGGAAGTGTCAAAGGATGTTAAAAACATACATAGAACATAATAAAATTGAAAATATAACATATATCAAAATATGTAAGATGCACCTGTAACAGGGCTGAGAGAAAATTTTATGGCACCAAATGCTTACATTAAAATAAAAGTCTCAAATCAAAAATTTACATTTTTACCTCAATAAATTTGAAAAAGAATAATAGAAACTGAAAGCAAATTTAAGGAAGGAAATAATAATGAGCAGAAGTCGAAGAAATTGAAAATAAGCACATAATTAAATCAATAGGTAGTTCTTCAAAAATTTCAATAAAATATGTAAACCTATAATAATGCTGACAAAAATAAAAAGAAAAATACACAATCATCAATATTAGAAATTAAAAAATGGTTTATCACTACAGACCCTATAGTGATTAAAAGGATAGTAAAGGAATGATATACACAGTTTATGCTCAAATTCAACAACTTAGAAGAAACATACAAATTTCTCAAAAAACATATACTGCCAAAAATCATCTAAGATGAAACGTATGAATGGTCCTAAACCATTAAATACATTGAATTTGTAATTTAAAATTCCCTCAAAATAAATCTGAAGGCCTAAATGATTTCCCTAGAGAATACTACCAAATATTTAAAGAAGACTTAACACAATTTTACACAATTACCCCAAAAAATAGAAAAAGAGGGAAACTTCCTAAGTCATTTTACATGAGGCCAGTATTATCCTGATGCCACAACCAGACAAAGAGAGTACCAAAAAAACCTCAAAAAACTCTCAGGCAGTATCTCCAGTATCTCTCATGAACTTAGATGTAAATCTGCAACAAAATATTAGAAAATGGAATCTAGTAATATATGAAGAGAATTTTACTCCATGAACAAGTAAGATTTATTCCAGCTATACATGGTTGGTTCAACACTTAAAAATCAATATGTAATTCATTGCATTAGCAGGCTAAGGAAGGACAACATGATTATATCAATTGAAGCAGAAAAAGCACGTTATAAAGTCTGACATTGTGCAAATTAGTAATGAAGGAAAACTACCTCAACATGATAAAGGGCATCTACAAAAACACTGCGTCTAACATCACACATAAGGTTAAAGATTGAATGCTTTCCACCTAAGATCAGGGCTAAGACAAGAATGTCTACTTTCACCATTCCTAGTCATCATAAATCTGGCATTTCTACCTACCAAAATAAAGCCAAAAAATAAGTCACAATAATTAGGAAATAAATTAAATTGCAACTATTTCTAGATAATATGACTTTCTATGTAGAAAAGTCCAAGAAATATCCTAACACAAAAAACTGAGTATATTAGTCCATGCTTATGCTGCTATAAAGAACTTCTCAAGACTGGGTAACGTAAAGGAAAGAGGTTTAATTGACTCACAGTTTTGCATGGCTGGGAAGACCTCAGGAAACTTACAATCATGGTGGAAGGGGAAGCAAACACGTCCTTTTTCATATGGTGGCAGGAGAGGGAAGTGCCTAGCAAAGGGGGAAAAGCCCCTTATAAAACCATCAGATCTCGTGAGACCTCACTCACTGTTACAAGAACAGCATGGGGGTAGCCGCCCCCATGATTCAATTACCTCTCACCGGGTCCCTCCCACAACATGTGGGGACTATGGGAACTACAATTCAAGATGAAATTGGGTGGAGACATAGCCAAACCACATCACTGAGTTTAGCAACCGCCACAAGATATAACATCAATACACAAGAATCAATTGTATTTCTATATACTAACAACAAAAATGTGTAAACCAAAATTTAAAACACAGTACTACTTACAGTTGCTCTAAAGAAAATGAAATGATTATAAACACAATAAAAGACATGCAGAATTTGTATACTGAGTTACAAAATGCTTATGAAAGAAATTACAGATGACCTACATAAGTGACACGACATACTATGCTCATGGGATTGGAACACTTAACATAGTAAAGATGTCAGTTCTCTCAGAAATGAGCTATGTAGATTTAATGTAATTCCCATTAAAATCTCAGCAAGATTTTTTTGTAAATGTAGATGAACTGCTCTAAAATTTATATGGACAAACACAAAACCTGGAATAGTTCAAACAGTCTTGAAAAAAGAAGAAGAAATTGTGTGTTAGCTTCCTATGACTGATACAATAAGTTAACACAAACTTGGTGACTTAAAACAAGGCACATTTGTTATCTTACAGTTCTGGAGGCTGGAAGTCCAAATTCTGTTTCACTGGACTAAAGTCCAGGTGTGACAGCAATGGTTCCTTCAGGAGGCCCCAGGAGAGAATCTTTTTCCAGCTTCTAGTTGCTGCTGGCCTCATTGGCTCATGGGTGCATTACTCCAATTCTGCTTTCATAGTCATACTGCCTTCTCTTCTGTAGTAAAATCTTCCTTTGCCTCCCTTGTATACAAACACATATAATTTATTTGGGGCCCACATAGATAATAAAGAATAATTGTCCCATCTCTCAAGATCCTTAATCCCTTCTGCAAAGTCCCTTCTCCTATATAGTTGATGCTTGAACAATGTGGGGACTAGTGGTGGTGGCACCTTGCCTGATAGAAAATCTGCGTATAACATTTTAAAAATTTTTTCAGTAGTTTTGGGGGAACAGGTGGTGTTTGGTTACATGAATAAGTTCTTTAGTGATGACTTATGAGATTTTGGTGCAGCCATCATTCAAGCAGTGTACATTATACTTGTACACTTTTACCCTCACCCCCCTCCCACACTTCCTCTGAGTCCCCAAAGTCCATTGTATCATTCTTATGCCTTTGTATCCTCATAGCTTAGCTCCCACTTATGAGTGAGAACATACAAGGTTTGATTTTCCATTCCTGAATTACTTCACTTAGAATAATGGTCTTCAATTTCGTCCAGATTGCTGCAAATGGCCATTATTTCATTCCTTTTTATGGGTGGGTAGTATTTCATGGTATATATGTACAACATTTTCTTTATCCACTTTTTGACTGATGGGCATTTGGGCTGGTTCCATATTTTTGCAATTGTGAATTATGCTGCTGCAAACATGCGTGTGCAAGTATTTTTTTCGTGTAATGATTTATTTTCCTCTGAGTAGATATCCAGTAGTGGGATTGGTGGTTCAAATGGTAGATCTACTTTTAGTTCTTTAAGGAGTCTTCACACTGTTTTTCCCAGTGGTTGTACTAGTTTACATTCCCACCAGCAGCATAAAAATGTTCCCTTTTCACCACATCCATGCCAACATCTTTTTTTTTTTATAGCCATTCTTGCAAGACTAAGGAGGTATTGCATTGTGGTTTTAATTTACATTTCCCTGATTATCAGTGATGTTGAGCATTTTTTTCGTATGTTTATTGGCCATTTGTATATCTTCTTTGAGAATTGTCTCTTCATGTCCTTAGCCCACTTTTTGATAAGATTGTTTTTTTCTTGCTGCTTTCTTTGAGTATCTTGTAGCTTCTATCCATCCATCAGCATGGGATGTGATTCCATTTGTTTGTGTCATCTATAATTTATTTCGGCAGTATTTTGTAGTTTTCCTTGTAGAGGCCTTTCAGGGATTCAGGGATGGTTTAACATACAAAGTGAATAAATGTGATACACCACATAACAGAACTAAAAACAAAAATCACATGATTATTTCAATAGACACAGAAAAAGCACATTTGACAAAATCCAGCATCCCTTTATGATTAAAATCCTCAGCAAAATTGGCATAGAAGGAACATACCTTAAGGTAATAAAAGTCATCTATGACAAACCCACAGCCAACATTATACTAAATGGGATAAAGTTGAAAGCATTCTCCCAGAGAACTGGAACAAGACAAGGATGCCCACTCTCACTACTTCTATTCAACATAGTATTGGAAGTCCTAGCCAGAGCAATCAGACAAGAGAAAGAAATAAAGGGCATCCAAATTAGTAAAGAGGAAGTCAAACTGTTGGTGTTTGCTGATGATATGATCATATATCTAGGAAACACAAAAGATTCATCCAAAAACCTCCTAAAACTGATAAATGAATTCAGCAAAGTTTCAGGATACAAAATTAATGTACACAAATCAGTAGCACTGCTATACACCAATAGCAACCAAACTGATAATTAAATCAAGAAGTCAACTTCTTTTATAATAGCTGCAAAAATAAATAAACAAATGAAAATACTTAGGAATATGCCTGCATATAACTTTCAACTCCCCCAAAACTTAACTACTAATAGCCTACTGTTGATGGAAGTCTTACTGATAACATGAATAGTTGATTAACATGTATTTTGTATATTTGTATATGTTTTTTCTTACAATAAACTAGAAAAAAGAAAATGTCATTAAGAAAATTATTAAAAGGAGAAAATATATTTACTATTAATTAAGTGGAAGTGGATCAACACAAAGGTCTTCATCCTCATTATCTTCATGCTAAGTAGACTGAGGAGGAAGAAGAAAAGGAGGATTTGGACTTGCTGTCTCAGGGGAAGAAAAGGAGAAATTGCACTTGCTATCCCAGGGGTGGCAGAGGTGGAAAAAGAAGAGGAGGTGGAAGGGGAGGCAAGAAGCAGGAGAGGCAGGCACAGTCAGTGTAACTTTGTAGAAATACAACATAATTTCTGTCTGATGTTTTTGCTTTTTTATTTCTCTAGTAACTTTGCAGAAATAGAACATGATTTCTTCCTGACTTTTTTGCTTTTTCATTTCTCTAGAAATGCTTCTATAATACCAATCCTTCTTTCACCATTTGCTTTAGTTTTAATGCCCATTAGAAGGATCTACATCACCAAAAAACTGTCAGAAGAGGTCTTGAATAATCAGAACTGTTTTGGAAGATTGTTTAATGTCAATTTGTTTTCTGGCATGCTTCTACATCTTCTTCCTCATAATCTGGCACCAGTTCAGAAGCACTCATCAAGTCATCATCTGTTAATCCCTCTGGTGTGGTGTCTATTAGTTCTTGAATTTCCCCAAGATCCATGTCTTGAAATTCTTCATCCTCTACCTTTGTAACCATATCCACAATCTGTTTCATGATTCCCTTGACTGGGCTCTGTTGTAAATCCTGTGAAGTCATGCACAACATCTGGACACAGTTTTCTCCAACAGGAATTTATTGCTGTGGGCTTGATGACATTCATGGCTTTTTCTGTAACAATGATGGCATGTTTAATGGTGTAATCTTTCCAGATTTTCATGATGTTCTCTCTACTGGGGTTTTCTTCCACAGAGTTGACAATCTTTTCCAAAGTGTACTGTGTATAATCAGCCTTAAAGGTCCTCATGACCCATCTGTGGAGAATGAATTAGGGATATTGTGTTTGGGAGTCAAGGAGACCATTTCACAACTTTCAATGTTGAACTCATGGGGTTCTGGTGGTCAAGGGCATTGTCCAGTATTAAAATAACTTTAAAAGGCAGTTTTTAACTGGTAAGGGACTTCTTGATTTTAGCGACAAAGCATCAATGGAACCAAGGTAGAAAAAGGGCCTTTCTTGTCCAGGCTTTCTTGCTGTACAACAACAACAACAACAAAAAAACTGGCAACTGGTGTTTATCTTTTACTTTCAAGGTTTGGGGGTTAGCAGCTTTATAGAGAAGGGCAGCCATTATCATAAACCCAGCTGCATTTGCACAAAACAGTAGGGTTAGCCCATCCCTTCCTGCCAAAAATCCTGGTTTCACTTCTTCTCCTTACTAATAAATGTCCTCTGTAGCATTTTCTTCCTCCAGAATAGAACACCTCTGTCTACATTGAAAAGTTGTTCAGGCAAATGTCCTTTTTCTTCTCTTAATGGCATCTGGAAACTTGTCTGCTGCCTCTTGGTCAGCAAGAGTTTCTTCTCCTGTAACCTTGACATTTTTAGAGCCAAATCTCTTTCTAAAATTATCAAAGTGTTCTTTACTGGCATGAAATTCTCCAACTTTAGATCCTTCATCTTGTTTTTCCTTAAAGTTGTCGTATAATGACTTCACCTTTTCTCGAATCACATTAGAGTCTATAGGTATGCCTTTCTTATAGCAATCCTGCACCCACATAAAAATTGGATTTTCAATACGAGAAAGATGTTTTACAGAAAGTACAGGTTTTCACACTTGAAGCAATAGCTTCACAAATGTACCTTTCTTTGTTTACAACAGATTTATTTATGCTGGATTTATTTATCTTGAAATGGCAGATTGAGGTCTCAGTTGCAGCGCTCAAGCTATGTTACATATCGAACAATTCAACTTTTTTTTTTTTGTAATGTCAAGACTTTTCTCTGCTTCTTAGGAGACCTTCCAGCATCACTAGTGACACGTCATATAGCTCCCATGGTGTTATTTATGGTATTGCACCAAACATGATAAAAAATACATGAGAACCACAAGAGATCACTTTTTACTGTGATAGGCAATTTGCTGGAAAGACACACTGCTCACATGGAGATGCTTAGCGTCATCAGCATTTTAAGTGGATGGGCACAACACTTGAACTCACAACAATAGCAACAGGAGGTGGCCACAAAATTATTAAAGTAATATGTACTATAGTTAATTTTATGCTGTTATGATTGAATATTGTTGATTTAGTCCATTTTCATGCTGCTGATAAAGACAAACTGGAGACTGGGGGAAAAAAAGAGGTTAATTGGACTTACTGTTCCACATGGCTGGGGAGGCCTCAGAATCATGGTAGGAGGCAAAAGGTACTTCTTACATGGTAGCAGCAAGAGAAAATGAGGAAGATGCAAAAGTAGAATCCCCTGGTAAAACTATCAGATCTTGTGAGACTTATTCACTACCATGAGAACGGTATGGGAGAAACCACCCCTATGATTCAAATTCTCTCTCACCGGGTCCTTCCCACAACACATGGGAATTATGGGTGTACGATTCAAGATGAGATGTGGGTGGGGACACATAGCCAAACCGTACCAACTGTATCTTCGTGTTTCTTTATATTTCTCTCACCTGTAAGTGGCCTGTCTGTATAGATTTTGATACATTTTAACTTTTTATAATTTGTGTATATTTTATTGTAGCAAATAACCAAATATACCAGCATTTATATATTTTATGCATTTAGTACATGCCTGTTTCTTAATTTTTTTGATATTTCTAGGCTGTGTGGTTCATCTTCAATTTTTTTCAAGTTTTCAGAAACCCCCCCAAATTTTTTCAATATGTTTATCTCGAAAAATTCACCCATAAGTGAACTCACACAGTTCAAACTAATGTTATTTAAGGGCCAACTGTATAAGGAACATTCACAAGTTTCAGGTATTAGGACCTGGATAGTTTTAGGGCCATTATTCAGCCTCCCAAAAAAGTGGCAGAAATAACTCTACCTAATATTAAGGCTTACTGTGTAAGCTAAAGTAATCAAGACAATGTCAATTTGGTGGAGAGAGAGACACATAGATCAATGGTAGAGAACAGAGAACTCAGAAATAGATACACACAATTATGTTCAATTAATTGTGCAAAAGCATGCACTAGGTGCAAAAGCAGTTCACTGTAGGGAAGATAGTTTATATGCATATTAGTCTGTTTTCATACTACTATAAAAAAAGCAGCCCAAGACTGGGTAATTTATAAAGGAAAGAGGTTTACTTGACTCACAGTTCAGCATGGCTGGGGAGGCCTCAGAAAACTTACAATCATGGCAGAAGGTGAAGGGGAAGCAAGGCACCCTTTTCATAAGGCAGTAGGAAGGACAAGTGCTGAGTGAAGGGGGAAGAGGCCCTTATAAAACCATCAGATCTCGTGAGAACTCACTCACTGTCATAGGAACAGCATGGGGGAAACCACCCCCATGATTCAATTACCTCTACCTGGGCTCTCCCTTGACACATGGTGATTATGAAGATTTACAATTCAAGATCAGATTCAGATCACATCTTGAATTGTAATTCCCAGTGCTGGGGGAGGGACCTGGTAGGAAGTGATTGGATCATGGGGGCAGATTTCCCCCTTGCTGTTCTCATAACAGTCAGTGAGTTCTCGTGAGATCTGATGGTTTAAAAGTGTGTGGCACTTCCCCATTTATTCTCTCTCTGTCTCTTGTCACCATGTGAAGATATGTCTGCTTTCCCTTTGCCTTCTGAAATGATTGTAAGTTTCCCGAGGCCACCCCAGCCATGCGTCCTGTACAGTCTGCAGAACTGTGAGTCAATTAAACCTCTTTTCTTTATAAACTACCCGGTCTCAGGTAGTTCTTTACTGCTATGTGAGAATGGACTAATATAATAGTCTTTTAAATAAATGATTTGGGAACAATTAAACATTCATAGGCAAAAGAGAACTTAAAAAAAAAACAAACTCAACTTAAACCTCACACCTTATATAAAATTAACTTAACATGGATCATCCACTTAAATATAAAGCATAAACTATAAAACTTAACAAAAAATAGGAGAAAATCTTCAAAATCTAGGTGAAAAGTTCTTAGACTTGACACCAAAAGCATAATCCTTAAAGAAAAATTTGATAAATTGGACTTCATCAAATTTAAGACTTCTGTGAAAGACCGTGTTAAAGAGTGAAAACACAACCTACAAACTAGAAGACATTTGAACATCAGATATCTGAAAAAGGACTAAAATATAGAATATTTAATGAATTCTAAAAACTCAGAAATAAAAAACAAGCAATCCAATTAGAAAATGGGCAAAACCCCTAAATAAGCATTTTATTAAAGAGGATATATACAGATGACAAATAAGCATGTGAAAAGATGTTCATCTTTGTTAGCCATTAGGGAAACAAAAATTGAAAACACAACAAGACAAAACTACACAATTATCAAAATGCTAAAATTAAAAAATATAATTACAACACCAGATGCTGGGGATGATGCAAAGAAATTGGATCACTCACACATTGCTTGTGGGAAAGTAAAATGATTTAGCTACTCTGGAAAACGTTTGGCAGTTTGTTATAAAACTAAACATGCAACCACCATATGACCCAGCAACTGTTCTCTTGGGCATTTATTCCAGAGAAATGAATATTATTTTCACACAAAAACCTGCATGTGAACACTTATAGCAGTATTATTTGTAGTAGCCAAAACTGAAAACAATCCAGAGGTCCTTCAATGGATGAATGATTAAACAAACGACAGCACATCCACATCATTCAGCAATAATGAGGAATGAACTATTGATACACATAACTTGAGGGAATCTCAAGGAAATTATGCTGAGTAAAAAAAAATCCCACAAGCTTACATACTTCATGATTCCATTTATATAACATTCTTGATATGACAAAATTATAGATGTAGCAGAACTGATTAATAGTTGCCAGTGTTTAGGGTTCACAGTGTAGGGGGAGGGAGATGAGTGTGATTACAAAAGAGTAGCGCAAGAAATCGTTCTGTATCTTAATTGTGGTGGTAATTACATAACTTGCCACATATGATAAATTGCGTAGAACTAAATACATGCACATACACATACAGACACTCACAAGAATATATCAAACTGGTGATAATCTGAATAAGATTGATAGGTTGTATTAATGTCCATTTCTTGGTTGTGATATTGTACTATAGTTATTCAAGATGTTACCATAAAAATTTGGAAATAACTCTGGAGATAATATTTTAATAAGAGGCATACCTTAACTATAAAATGTTTCATCTTCAGAAAACATTCTGAAATGTAATAGAAATGTAACAAATGTGGAAAGGGGAGAACATGCTGTGAAGTTATTATCAACTCCTATACAAAAATGTTAGGGCTCTGGCCAAAATCTCAACTCAGAATTGCCAACTTTCATAAACTCTGCAAGTAGAAACATGTCACATCCATAAATGTAAATAACGCTTCTTTCACCTGACCTGATTTGAAATTATTTACTTGCATTTTTCTTATAATTTACAAAGTATTTTCACATGCAAATTCTATTCCATTTTCCTAGTCACATGATGTGGCAGACAGAGCAGAAACTTTTTATCCTCCATTATAAAGACAAGGAAATTGAGTCTGAGAGAAATGATTTGTTCTGACATGAGGCTAAAAAATTATAACGTTAAGAGTAAAATATGAAATGTGAATCTTTTGACTCCTGACTGATGATGCTACTTGAAGGCGAGGAATAAGTCTTATAATTCTTAGAGGGTTAGTCTGGTGTAGGGGCAAAAACAACAACGGATTATTAGTCAAAAGACATTGTTTTAAGGTTCAGCATTGAGCCAGGTCCAAGTTAAAGTTCAATATAAGTTACAGGCATGTGGTGAGAGAGGTGCTACCAAGTTCCGTTAAGGAAAGCAAGGAAGGCTTTCAACAGATTTGGCATTTTTTGAGTCCTGAAGAATGCCTTGAATTTTAATATGTGACTTTATTAAGAGAAGGAAGAATCCAGGCAGAGTGTAGTAAAGATGCCCCCATCGGGGCAGTGAGGAGCAGTATGGGGAAAAGAAAGTGTAATGGATCCAGTGCCCCTCCATCACCCACCTCCACCTTGACAGCGACTGTATTCCCTTGTAAATTGCTCCTCTCTCCTCTTTTTCTGGGAATCTAGTAATACGAATGTTGGCCCTTGTGCCACTGTTAATTTTCTTTGTTCTACTTGCTCTCTCTTGTTCAGATTGGGCAAATTATATTCATCTGTCCTCAAGTTCACTGATGATATCTCCTCTGTCATCTCCACTCTACTATTGAGTCCATCCAGCAAGATTTTTATTTTGGTGGTTGTACTTTTCAGTGTTATAGTTTCCGTTTGATTCTTTTTATGACTTCTACTCCTTTATTAAGGTTTTTTTTTCTTTATTAAAGATAATTCATAATTGCTGCTTTAAAATTCTCTTCAGATAATTCCAACACCTTGGAATTTATCTTGGTGTTGTATGTTCATTTCTTTTCTCATTTAAGTTGTGATTTTTATTTATTTATTTAGTTAGTTAGTTATGGTTCTTAGTTTGATGAGTGATTTCCTATGGTATTCTAGACATTTGGAAGACTCTAGATCCTATGTAATCTTTTTTTACCAGGCATTATCTCCACTGAAATGTAGTTTGAGGCCCAAGTGGGTGTGTATTTTCAGTGGAAGTGGTGTGCTCACACTGCCTCTTTGCAGAAGGATGGACTAAAAGTTGAACTTCCTTCTCAGTCCTATAGAACTCCTCCCAGAAAATGTGGGTGCAAACTCATACTGCCTTATTGGGGTATTAGCTCACCTCCTTAGTGAGCCGTAGTGATGAGATGAGAGAGGGAGGAAAGTATTAACTAGCTCCAGCTTGCATAGCCTCATTCATTTTCACTGATGCCACTGACACAACCCTGTAAAGCCATTCAGAGCCTGAACCCCCTGATCAGCTCATTTCAGATATAAGGCTAAACAATTGTAAAGTTAGGAATAAATTATGAAATGTGACTCTTCTGACTCCTGATTGATGATTCTACTTGAACATGAGAACTAAGTCTTACGATTCTTAGAGGGTTAGTCTGGTGTAGGGGCAAAAACAACACTGGATTATTAGTCAAAAGACATTGTTTTAAGGCTCAGCACTGAGCCAGGTCCAAGTTACCACCCTACCACCCACCACCACACCACCCTACCAGCAAGGAAAGGATAGAAGGAATCTGAACTAGAGGATTAGCTCTGTTGGGGTGCAGAAAATGATTTCCCAACATATGGCAGTTGAGTATGTTGAGTGCTTTTAAGAATTGGAAGGACTCAAAAATAAACCCTAGAATCAAGGTCTCTCTAACTTGTCTCATTTCTCCCTCCCTTCAAATGCAAGGTGGGCCCCTGTCTCCTCCCTCCTCCATGACAAAATGTATATAAGCTTCTGTGCCCCACTGGGGAGTTGGAGTAATCACTCTGATATGGTTTGGCTGTGTCCCCACCCGAATCTCATCTTGAATTATAGCTCCCATAATTCCCATGTGTTGTGGGAGGGACCTGGTGGGAGATAATTGAATCATGGGGGTAGTTTCCCCCATACTGTTCTCATAGTAGTGAATAAGTCTCACGATGTCTGATGGTTTTATAATGGGTTTCCCTTTTCACTTAGCTCTCATTCTCTCTTGCCTGCCACCATGTAAGGCATGCCTTTTGCCTTCCACCATGATTGTGAGGACTCCCCAGCCATGTGGAACTGTGAGTCCATAAAACCTCTTTTTTCTTTATAAATTACCCAGTCTCAGGTATGTCCTTATCATCAGCATGAAAACAAACTAATAAACACTCTGTGATTCTTTCCCATGTATGCATTCCTGACTATTAGTCTGCCATTTGTCAACTGATTTTCAGAAAACTTTTAGAGGATAAAGTGGAAGCTTTTCCTTGGCCCTGCAAAAGTTGTCAGGGCCAAAATGGTGTCACCAAAGTTAAGAAAACTCTGGAAATAAGAGCTAGGGAAGGCCATGAAGAGAGGGTTCTCATGCTTGTATGCTTGATAATAACAACAGAAAAAATCTCTACAAAAAACACCATCTGGCACAAAGGCCATCACAATCAAACAAAAAGACACTTCTGCAGGACATATGACTAGCACTGTCTGTCCAGCCTCAGGCTGGTGTCATACTTGTCATTGATCTTTGTAGCCAAGGATAATTATTTCAAGAACAATTGTGTAATGCTCCTCATTTCTTTTTTCTTTAGAAATGTTTGTCTTCCTTTACTCTAAATATGCACATAGTTTACTATTGCATGTATATTCCCTTTGCAATGCTCTATTTCCAAATAAATGTAATTTTCTCTTAGAAAGCCTCTCTCTGTCATTTAGGTTGACAGCCTGTATAGTTTCCTATTCTGTCCTGCTGGTAACAGTACCAGAAGAGGAAATCAGATCATTAGCATCTACTTCTTCAGGGAAGAGTACGGTGAGGTGGAAGACAATTTTCCTCTTGGGGGAGGAAGAATAGAAGGGGTTTTGCCATTGGTGTTTATCTGGAGTAGCACAGATATTGCCAAAAAGATTTTCTGTTGTTAATTTGTCCTTTCCTGGCTAGGGAAAACATGCTTTTGTCAGCCCTTTGTGTGTTTGTGTGTGTGCATGCTCACACGTGTGTGCACCTATTGGTGGTTCTAGCCTGGGGGCTTCTGCAGTGTCCTATCCAGGATACATGGACACAATAAGGATACCCAGAAAATTCACTATCATAGCATTCCTTACATCCTGAGGTTCCTAGATTGTCCACATTTTCCCACCTTTAAGTATTTCCCTTTGCTTATCTGTTATGCTGTTTCCAGGGTTATTTTAGTTGCAAGACAGTACATGGGAGAAATGAGGCTTCTCTCTCTTGGATGGGCCCAGAAATCTCTGCTAAGTATGAACAAGACTTTCTAATCCTCATATTATTACCTTTTTGCTGTGATGGACTACATGCTTTTCTTTGAAACTCATTTCTCTCTCAACATTTACTGCTGTACATTGTGAGTTTCCTCCTATCTTTTGGTCACTTCAAAGTGCCCTTCACAGTTTCCTCTTTGTCAGTAGCTAAGTGTTTCTGTTCTCCAGGATTCTGCCCTAGCCACTTTCATCTTGCCTCCTCTTCTTTCCGTCCACAGCCTTACCATCAGCCATATGTTGAAAACTCACAAATCATGGTCTCTAGTCTCTAATCCCAGTCCAGTTTCCACTGGAAACCTTCACCTGGTTGTCTCATAAACATCTTGCAACTATGTTATCCAGAATGTAATTTATTGTCCACATGTGCATGTGCAAATAGATTTTCACCCAAATTGATCCCTTTGTGCATTTCTGGATTTGGTCAATGACCCCATGTCCCACCCAGGAATCCCACTCAGAAACATGACAGTCACCTTGTTTCTCCCTTTATTCTAAACTCCAACACATCACCAAGCTTTGGCCGTTCTCCCTACTAAGTAATTCTCAAGTCCATCCTCTTGTCTTTGTTCCCTCTGGCAATGGCTAGAGCATTTGTTCAAAATCTCATTCCTGGATGATTCTAATAGTTTTCTAACTGGTCTACCTGTCTTTCTCCATTCCCACAGAGGCTCTAGAGTGATCTTTTCAAAATGCAAGTATGGTCAAGTTTGCCTAAATCCCTTCCTAATTCCTCATTACCTCTAAAGAATGAATTCTAAACTCTAATTTCTCTAGCTCATCTTCCACAATTTCCTCCGTCCATTTCCAGAATCAGGCTGTGATCTCTCAGACCCCACATTTTCTCCATGCTTTTGTTCACTGTCCTGTCTGCCTGAAATGTGAAATGTCTTCCTCTCCTTCCCTCACCTTCACCCACCCTATCTAAACCAATCCTACTAGACCTACAAGATTCCAGTCATGTAATCTCTTCAGGGAAAATATTTCCCACTCCTCATTAAAGGTGCTTATCTTCCCTGTTTCTAAAATATCCTATGCTTGTTAAATTGTTGACTTGTTTCTTTGCCTCCCATCTGGGATTTGGGAGAAACTCTGAAGAAGGCTCATTTTCCACCTTGGCATAATATGAATAGAGAACAGAAAGGTGAGTTCCTCTGCCCTTTGACTAGTCATCTTGGAGAATAAGTGTACCACAGGCCGGGCGCGGTGGCTCACACCTCTAATCCCAGCACTTTGGGAGGCCGAGGCGTGCGGATCACGAGGTCAGGAGATGGAGACCATCCTGGCTAACACAATGAAACCCCGTCTCTACTAAAACTACAAAAAATTAGCCAGGGGTAGTGGCGGGCACCTGCAGTCCCAGCTACTTGGGAGGCTGAGGCAGAATGGTGTGAACCCGGGAGGCACAGCTTGTAGTCAGCCGAGATCGTGCCACTGCACTCCAGCCTGGGCGACAGAGCCAGACTCCGTCTCAAAAAAAAAAAAAAGTGTACTACAGTGGTCAAGAGCACTGACCTGGAGCAGAACAGTTGGGTTCAAATCCTGGCTTTGCTACTTACCAGTTTTGTGACATTTATCAGTGTCCCCCCATCTGTAACACAGGTATAACAGTATCTTTTTTATTGGATAGTTGTGAGGATTAAAGTAAGAGCATGTCAACATGTAGAAAGATTATATACGTTCTATAGTTCGAAAATATGGGCATGTAGATTACAAATATTTGCTACCTTAAAATATTTTTATTTGGGAGCAGGACTTTGAGCTGCTCCTCCCCACCCCCACCTCCTGCTGCCCACGAAAGAATCAGAACCACTGCCGGGCAGGGTGGCTCATGCCTGGAATCCCAGCACTTTGGGAGGCTGAGGCAGGCAGATTGCTTGAGCCCAGGAGTTTCAGACCAGCCTGGGCAACATGGAGAAACGCCATCTCTACAAAAAATAGAAAAGGTAGCCAGGCATGGTGGCTGTAATCCCAGCTACTTGGGAGGCTGAGGTGGCAGGATTGCTTGAGCCTGGGAGGTGGAGGCTGCAGTGAGCCAAGACTGTGCCACTGCACTTCAGCCTGGGCAACAACGTGAGACCCTGTCTCTGAATGAATGAATGAATGAATGAATGAATGAATGAATGAATGAATCAGAACTACAAGAAAACCTGCTAATCTCTCCACATTGTCCAAAGTCCATTAATTTCCCAGCTGTTTTGTGGCCTGAAGCTTCCAGCCACCACAGAAACCAAGATATGCCAGGCAGTGGTTCCTCCCAGTTAAAGTATGGCAGATTTTCAGAAGTTTTTTGTAAAACCAAAGCACGTGGTGGTCATTTCAGGGGTCAGTGTTAGTGAGGTAAGTGGGGTTCTACCCTTCAGACAAGCTGGAGGTCACTGGGGAAAATGTCAGCTCAGGCCCTGGCGGCCCCTCCGGCCTCTGCCTACGCTTTTCCGGGTGCGGGAGCTCCCCACTGCGGGTGGGAGGCCAGGCGGAGCAGGAGCCCAGCCCTGCACCTCACCACCACCAAATGTGATGCCCTGCTGGGCGGACAGGGCCGCCAGGGCATGATCATGACAGAACATCCATGAGCGGCACCCAAGGCTGGCACCAAGAACCTTCTGGAAATCCACCTTAGCCTATGTTAACCTCCATGTACCTCTTGTGGAGTCGTGCCTGAGAATTATGCGAGTCAGTTGGTCCACCTTTATCAGGAGAAGGTGCTCCAGGACCTGGTACTCAAGATGCCAGAATCCCAGCTGAGAAATTTCCTGGGTGTGAAGAGGCAGAGAGCAGGGGCTTGCCGCAACCTTAAGCCCTGTGGTTTGGCGAAAACTTGGATCCTGCCTTTCTGGAGGAGGTTGACAGAGAGTTCACCCTTGTGACTATGTCTAGTGGCACATGCTCCCCCTGTGGTGTACCCCGCAGCTGTGTTTGCTCACCAGATGTCCACCAAGGGAATGACAGTGACTGAATTAACATGGAGACCACCCCAGCCATGAGCAGATTCAGGTTTCATTTCCAGGGACCCTGTGGTAGGATACTTCCGGAAGCCCTTGCTGGTCATGAAAATGAAACTGTTTCTTAAGCATCCTGGGAAGAAAGAAATTATAGTATATCTAGGTGGTGAGCTGCATATTGGATGATCCAAAAATATTCTGATTCCCTGGCTGGAATCCAACCTGTTGATAGGTGTTTAGGGCTCAGAAGTAGCAAGAGCAAAGGTATTTAGAAGTCAGAGAACTGTAAAGTGAATGTATGTTATTTGATTTGAACTGAAACATAAGAGACCTTGGATGTATTTAGTTGGTTATTGGGACCAAAAAAATGTTGTAATTAGATTGTCTTTAAAAATGTAATCATCCTGATTATATTTTTCCTATTTGGGCAAAGATAGAAGTAAAGGGGTAAAATCCTACTATTTAGCACAAGTTTTAATGGAAAATAAAATCATTCTCTACAGTAAGGTAACTACCTACTTATATAAAGATGTTACCCCAGGAACAAAAATTCTTTTTTTAACTATTACTTGTAACATTGAAAACATGTTCTTCCCTTTCTCAAGGTTAGTATTTGCCACTTGGATTTTAATAATCCCTTTGCTCACCTATGAGGAGCGACAATAAATGCAATACATTTTGAAGAAGAATTATCCTAGAGAATAACCAAAGTAGAGTATTTTCTTTTAGAACTAGATTTACTCCATTAGGGACTTCAGCAAAGAACTGGTTTTTAGGAAAAGAATTCACAAAAACTATATGGTAGAACTATTTGGGTATTTTCCAAGTGGTTGAGAATAATTGCTATGAAAATGAACAGGGAAATTTTAAAATAATTATTTAAAAAGGAGCCACTGAATAGATTTTCTAAGCTTGAAACTATCTATAGTACCGTGAAATCGTGTTTACAATTCCTTCTCAACAATGTGCTTCTCCTCTAGAAGCACATACATTGTTCAATAGATATTTGTTCAATAATATTTTGTGGCAAAAAAAAATCACTAGATTAAGAGACTCCCCTGAACCTCTCTCAAGTTAAAAAAAAAAAAAAAACTCTCAAAAGCAAGGCTATGTATACTTTATTCCCTCACTCAAAAAATTATATTCAAATATAAAATTAATCTCTAAAAACTCCCTTTAGGGGAGTCTCTCAAATATCATTCCTCCCCTTATCTTTCATTCTGCTCCCTATTGCCTATATCCAGTATTTCAGAATATAGGAAGAGGCAGAAGGCAAAGGCTTGATTTTTACCTGCTTCCTCTTGAGACAGCAACACTGTGACCATCTTCCTCAAAGATGCCTGGAGTTCTTCTGGATGTCAATCCAGGAAAGATACAAAACAGCTCTGCATTGCAGAGACCTCCCTAAAACACCTCCCTCCCATATTGGATAATTTCAACATGGCAGGGACATCCATGTGTGAAGTTCTTATTGGAAACCTTTAACAGATATGGTTTAAATTTTAATACAATGGACAATGTTTTGTTTTCTGGTGAGACAAATTCTTATGGCTGATTGCATGCAGGAAAAGCTTTATTAAGTCAAGAAGCTGTTACACTTTTAAAAACTGCTATGCAGAATACTCAAACATTTTTAAATGACATAGGAAACTACTAACATCTTTAGTGAGAGAGTTCCCCTTTCACAATTTTCTCTGCTCCCAAACCCCTAATGATCAGCTATAGCATATTCATTTTTTAATACAGTATATGTCATGCAGCAATTTATCAAAAGCTTTTGTTGTGAAAACACTTTTCTTAATTAAATGCACAATTAAAAGATATGATTAAACACTTACAGGATGTGAAATGTTTACAGGTAATACACAATAATAGGGTTACCAAAAGGACACCTTCCAATTTTTCTTTCTATTCATTTTGATGTTTTATTCTTTTCAAAACATTTTCTCTTATTAAATTTGTTACTAAAGGCCTTACTTTAAACACATCATGCTACTTTTGTTCTCCTCTTCAAATGCCAATGTTTTAACAATTTGAATTCTCTGGCCTGGGAAAAAGAAAAGTTATCCACTTACAAGGTATATTTATTGACAATATGGATGTTACAGTCCAAACAGCACAAAATCAACCATGTTCATGTAGCACGGTGAAATGAGTCCACGTTTTCTACACACTACAGGATAGGAAGAGCTGGCTCTTAAGGCCCAGGGCTCACATGATTATGCACTTGTCAAGCAGCTTCTCAGTGGTGTTGGGCATCTGGGATTTCTTCTGGGGCCCCTGGAGGCCGGTGGTGGGCTGCTTCTTGTAATTCAGCAGCATGTGGAACAGCTCATGCACATTCATGTCTGTCTTGGCCGAGATCTCCATGAAGGCGCAATTCCACTCCATCGCACAGGTGGCACCATCATTCAGGGTCACCTCCCGGTGGATGTCATCACTTTTATTGCCTACCAGCACGATGGGGAACTTATGCAGGTTGTTTCCTTTGATCTTGCAGATCAGCTCATAGAAGGCCTTCAGCTCTTCCAAGGTTTCCTTCTTGGTGACTGAGTAGACCAGGACGAAGGCGTGGCCCCGGGCTATAACGTGGCGCTGCAGAGCGCGGTTGCCGTCGCCACTCTTGCTGTCGGTGATGTGCAGGGAAAGCACACCGTGGCTGCAGCCCAGCAACTGGCAGTAGGTATTTTCAATGGTCGGCAGGTACTCATGACGGAAGTTGCCGCTCGCCCACTTGTGCAGCAGCGTGCTTTTCCCCACACCAGCGGTGCCGACTACCACGACGCGGTAATCTCTGATCTTCCTGTGGGGCTTGAAGGCGCGGAGGATAAGCAGGGCAGGCAGAAGCCGCAACCGCTGCAGCAGCTGCTGTTCCTTGGAGCCAAAACTGGCGTTACCCATCTTTGGGATTCGGAGGGGAGATACGTGCACAAGTTCTCCCACACTTAGCTGGCAGCAGGAGACTCCCTAGGAAGAAAGTGAGACGGTGAGAGATGGTAGTGGTAACCCACAATGTTGTCAGATCACGACAGCCTGGCCAGCTGCTCCACTAGGTCTCTGGAGAGAGTCCACCCTGTGACGCAAAGGGGTGCATACGGCGAGAAGAAAATTCCCAGGCACAAAGTTCAGCCTGCTAGACCGAGGGACCAGCAGGTGATATATATTCAACAGACCTGGTGGTTTGCTTTTTACCATCTAGAAAGTGCAACAATACTACCTTTTGTTTTCTTTCCTTTAACTGTTTTATTAAATTCTCACTACACCCCTACAAGAAACACTTACTCTCATTTCCTCGCTTGTAAAATGAAGATTTTAATTGAAGAGGACTGAACACTCAAAGAGAAACAGGTGGGGGAATTTTCCCCACTCTCCGGGGCTGAATGCCAACGTGACATTTAGAGTGACACCGCCACCCTGGTTAAAGCTACAGAGTTATCAGTACAGGGGAAAGGAGGGGTTTTTGGCATCAGTGGTGTGGGATGTAGAGAGGGGAGGCAGCTGCAGTCAGCACAGCCCCAGAAGAGGCATGGGGGACACCTTTGCTCTGAGCATGCTGTCACCATGTGCCACCAAGAGCTGAGGGAGGGGTCTTAGTTCATGAATCCTTAGTCACAATGACAGTGGAGTTAAAAATATATATATATATATATATATATATGAGTACTTTTCTTTTCAGTATCTCATCTCTGCTTAGAAAACATTCTAAATATTGAATGAGTTTTTCTACAGAACAGTGGTTTCCTTTTGCCATGGCTACTACCTTTAAGAAAGTAGTTTTAATTCAGCCTTATGGAAGTAGAGGCAATTTCAGGATTTGAACAGTCAATGAATTTTTTGAGTTCCGGAAAAAACACAGTAGAACAGGTTTGTAAGAAACTTTTCTCAGAGGTATATCCTCAATACCAGACAGCTGCCCAGGGGGACTGCTTCAGAAGCATCCTAGGTCAGATGGAAAAAGTTCTAGGCACCGTGCAGACAGACCGCATAGCTAGCCCCTGGACAGAGGTAGGAAAAGTACAAGGCAATGTCATTCCTCTCGCACTAAGTATAGAAATTTATACGTGTTTCTATGTGATGATGGTCCTGAAAATGCACTTCTCTTCAGGTACAGCTGTGATTGTGTCATGTACAATACCAGAAAGAGAAGAGAGGCTTTTTGTATATAGCACATTCCCTATATAAACTAGCCTTTCTTGCTGGCTGCGAAGTTGAACACATACTGTCCCAGTACTGGGGAGAAGGACCCTTTTTAGAATGTGCAAGGCCATGAGAGTAATATGTCCATATTAGAGTTTTGGTGGTGTTCTTTTTTTTTTTTTTTTTTTGAGTCAGGGTCTTGCTCTGTCCCTCAGGCTGGAGTGCAGTCATGCGATCATGGCTCACCGCAGCCTCAACCTCCTGGGATCAATCAATCCTCTCACCTCAGTCTCCCGAGTAGCTGGGACTACAGGCATGTGACACCATGCCCAGCTAATTTTCTTATTTTTTGTAGGGACAGGGTTTCACTGTGTTGTCCAGGCTGGTCTTGAACTCCTGTATTCAAGTGATCCTCCTGCATCGGCCTCCCAAAGTGTTGGGATTACAGGTGTGAGACAACATGCCCACCCCATATTAGAGTTTTCATTTGAAAAAAAAAATGTTGCTGGTAGTTATATCTTCAGACTTAACTTGCTTCTAATCCTAGTCTGGCTTCTTTAAGATAGCATGATTCTAAGAGTATTCTAAACTTAAGTGGCAAAATTTAAGTAGATGATTTTATATTCTTGATTAAAGGGGACCAGGGATGTTAATACAATAAATATTTGAAATTGATACAAAATAAATACATACATATGTCTAAATCATTCATTTTTGCAGCTTTCAGGTAAAATCTAGCACTTTGTTCCAGTCTATAAGATGTGGTTAGTTGATATCATCTAATATTAAGTAATGATATCAGCTATCCAAATCTTGGGCACAATTCCTTTAGCAATGATGACCTTTAATAGAATTTAGCTTAAAAAACTAGATTTCTGCTACAGTGATGCAATCTTTCACATCTTATTTATTGGCAAAAATCAACAATCCAGCTTTCCTTAGGTCCTCATGCACTAGAGTTCTCTAGTCACAGAAATCCTAGCCCTGTCTGCACTGTCCACAACTATTATAAACTCCACGTAAGTATCAAGAGTTCCAGTAAAGACCAAGTATCTCTTGGCCACCAACATCCCACATTAGGAAATGTGCATTACTAATTATTCTGTTTTAGATTACTTCCTGCTGTAGGGGATGTATGTACAAATTCATTCATAGAAAATTGGTAAAGCAGCCAGGCACGGTGGCTCATGCCTGTAATTCCAGCACTTTAGGAAGTCAAGGTGGGAGGATCGCTTGAGCAAAGGAGTTCAAGACTAGCCTGGTTAACACAGGGAGACCCCCGTCTCTATCAGAAAGAAAATAAAAGAAAAAGAAAATTGGTAAAGGACACATGTGATAACTGAAGTTTCCAGATGTGAAGAGAACTCTCATTCTTAGGCAGTGGACCCCCCTCCCGCCAACACTCCTTCCAGCTTCCCAGACCACCTGGCCTCAGGCTAAGAGGGAGGTGAAAGCTTCCAAGGACCGGAGGGCGTCCAAACCCAGCGGCCGTGCCGAGCTCAAGGTCCCGCCGCTGCTGCTGCGGTACCAGCCTGGCTCGTGGACATCACTACGCATCGGCAGGGTCAGGTTTCTCTCTGGTGGCTGTGGTAGCAGCTACCCTCCTCGTCCATCTCAATCTTACTTTCACACTACACAACTCCACTATTATTTCCTTAATACTAGCTACCTAAGCAGCTGTAATAGTGGACACTATGTCAACCTTTAAGCTCGCACACTTAACCAAGCCTCGTTCTTCTATATTAAAAAGTGCTAGCTTCCCAACGGGACTATCCAAAGTGCAGTTGCAGGAACTGCCAGGAGCCCGCAGGGGCTGCGGGTGGCTCTTGCATAATCGCGCCAAGAAAGACGTGGTGCCAGCTGCAGGGACAACTCGCCCATAAACTTCCACTGGGGACAGCATCTGCTGGTTTGTCTGGCATATGTTGTTTTCAAGTACCCCTAAAAAAGCGAAAGAAAGACTTACCTTTCTCAGAGGCACGAACCACGCAGCCTAGAAGACAAATGCGCTGCTCGCAGAGACTGCCGCGACAACCAACTGGACGCCCCGAACGCTCACTCCTCCGAGGTTTGATTCCGACTTGCGCACAGGAGCGGGGTGCGGGGGCGCAGGGAGTGTGGGTAACAGGCATAAATTCCGCTTGCGCGATGCGTGGTGAGAAACCAGCCGGGAGGGGCTGGCCCAACGCAGAGCGGCCCGAGGTCAGCTTGGCATCTGCAGTACTCCAGGGGCTAGTCCAGAAGTTCAGGGTGGGGTTACAGGTTGGGGAGGAACTGTTAAACTGTGGACTTTTTCTCACCTGTTGGAATAAGCTTCAGGCAAAACTTTGCCAACAAAAACCGGTTCAACTGATTTTTGACGAAGGTCCAAAAGCAGTTTAATGCAGGAAAGATAATCTTTTCCACAAATGATACTGGAAAGCTAGGACATCCGTAGATCCCCCCGCCAAAAAAAAAAAAAAAAAAAAAAAAAACCCGTAAATAAAAAGTGGCTAGACATAACTGTAACGCGTAAAATTACACAAGTGTTTTTAAAAACAACAAACTCTTTATTGCCTAAGGCTAGGCAAAAGGTTCTTACATTGACATTAGTGGCATGACCAGTAAAAAGAAATTTTGATGAATTAGACCTCATACATTTTGCTTTGTGAAAGACCCTGTAACGATACTGAAAAGGTTTACCTAGGAGAAAATGTTTACAAGCCACGTATCGGGCATACAACTAGTATCTAGAATATGTAAATAACTCAAAAGTCAATTATTTAAAAAAATTCAATTAGAAAATAGAAGACATGAACAGACATTTCACTGAAGATATGCAGATAGCAAATAACCATATGAAAACCTTTAATGTCATTAGCCACTAGAGAAATGGGAATACGTGGCTTTCGTTGTTCCTCGCCCACCACTAGGGCGGGTTGAGGGTCTGGCTCCAGTAGCCCCCGGTGCCTCTCACTGCTTCCGCGCACTGCTACTATCCTGGCAGAACCCTCGCCGAACCCTCGCAGGACGCCCCATCGGGTTCGCCAGTGGCTGGGAATACCGCTCCGCACCTCCCACCACCAGTCCCTTTTCCAAATGCGCCTGCGTCTGCCCTCCATATCTCCGAGCCGGTCTGGCTTCTTTCTCCCTTGCCTGTGAGCGTCTAGTGGCGGATGTATTGAAAGCTGCGCACCACCGCCTACCGAGCGTTTAGGGGAGTGTGTGGAAGTTGTTGGCAGCAGGTTTTGACAGCAGCACCCTGTGGGCCTAGTCCTTGGCGGTGGCACCTGGTTTTGTGTGCCCCAGCCAGCTGAGGCCAGGGTGTGTGGTGTGGGGCCGCTGGTACTGCTCTTCTGCCACTATAATCCCTCCCCCTACCAGGTACCTGGTGCATAGAAGTTTAAAGACCTCTGAGGTCTAGCCTGGCGCCTGTAATCCTAGAGAATAAGGAGGTTGAGGCCAGGAGTTAGAGACCAGCCTGGGCAACATGGGGAGAACTTGTCTCTACTTTGAAAAAGTTTAGCCCAGTGTGGTGGTAGCCGCTTGTCGTCCCAGCTATTTAGGAGGCTGATGTGGGAGGATCACTTGAGCCCAGGAGATCAAAGCTGCAGTGAGCCGTGATCACAGCCACTGTACTCCAGTCTGAGCAACAAAGTGAGAACTTGTCTCAAAACAAATTCCAACCTGATTCTGGTATAGCATCACATGACAGGTAGCAGCCCTAAAGGAGATCAAAGTATTTTACCCCAAAATATATTTCTGACATATTTTGGAATGGTCCTGTGCAAAGCTATCTTTTGCGAGGGAAATTTGCATTCTGTGGAGAATCTCCTTCCCTTTCCAGGTCTTTTCCTGATGCGAGCAGGATTTAACTAAGAGTCTGACACCTTTTAAGGTCATTTACCTTTTGAGATACATATACCATCTATTCTTTCTGAAGCATATTACAGGCTTCACATATGAACAAGAACCCTGGCTTCCACAACCTCCCTCCTGCCACCACTGGCCAAACCCTTCCTCCTCCAAAATGTCCTGGCTTTCCAGGTCAAACCAATGTATACCTTACATGTATTAATTGATGTCTTTGCCTGTATCTTCTGTCTTCCTAAAATATATAAAAGCAAACTATAATCCAAACACCTTGGGCACATGTTCTCAGGACCTCCTGATGCTGTGTCACAGGCCATGGTCACTTATATTTGGCTCAGAAAAAACTTCTGAATATTTTACAGAGTTGGCTTTTTTCATTGGGTTTCCCCATTCATTTTGTTAGCGTTAGCTCATACCCTTTTCGTCCAATCATATTTCTACATGGCTGTCTATATTTTATTAATCCTAAGTTAAAAATAGACAATTTCCTCTATATGTTTGGGTCATCATTTTGCAGGCTCCCATGTATACATATTAAATACATTTATATGCTTTTTTTCCAATTAATCTGCCTTTTGCAGGTTGGTTTTTCAGTGAGCCTTCACTGAAGATTCCCCTTGGTCCCTACATTGGTAATTAACGCAAACTGTTTTACCAAAATTTGATTCATAGTCTTTATCTCATTTTGCCAGAAAAATAATTTGGATCCAACTGTTTTCTATAAACCAGCAAGTTGATATGTTTTACTATCTCACAACTAAAATTCTAAAATAAAAGCTAGAAGACCTTTATGTGTATATGTATTTGTTTAAATGTATTTACACATAGGTACATGTATTATGCTGTATGTTATGTCTACATAATAAAATTCAGTGTAGTAGGCCAAAAATCCCTTAAGAAATGTTAATCTGATTGGTTTAAATAGATGAGTGCTCATACAAAATATATAGTAATTAACCTAATTTTTTTAGTTCATGTGACTTAAGTAAATCTTTTTTACTTGGTTTTAAAATTGTAATTGGTTTTACAATTGTTAATAAAAATAAAATTAAAAATGTCCTTCTAATTGTCAAGATATATTTTTGCCTGTGTTTACTGGTGTGGGGGCCATGGCTCTTGGCCCCCCAAAGATTTGCTGGAAAATCACTGACATGGGCCAGATTGATTAGTAAGAGAAAAGACATACAAATTTATTCAATGTGTGTACACAGGAGCTTTCAGAATAAAGACTCAACTTCTCAATGAGTTGTAGAGGCTTATGCACCAGGCTTGAAATTACAGAAAGGATGGGGGACTTGGATTCTGGTAAAACAGATTATGGGAGGAGAAGAGGAATTTATTGAGGGGCAATGAGTGATTGGTGAGAGAATGGTTGGATTGAGGAACAGATATTGACTTGCAAATGGTTTTTTTGGAACTTAAATCATCCTTGGAGGCAGTCATTGTACTTCTGTAAAGGTCTGCTTGGGTGTGGTCATATCTTGGTTTTCTTTTCTGTAACAGATGAGATAACAGGAGAAAGAGAACCAACAATTGTTCTCCTTAGTGGGTCTGGTTCTTAGGCAGATAAAGGAACTTCAGCTTCTTTGGGAAGGATGGTGGGGGTAGAGGAAAGGTCAGAGAGACCTTGAGGCTTCTTTAGTTTCGCATGTTAAATACCGTGTTTTGGTGTATCAGCTTCTGAGCAGGAGCACTGGTCAGTTTTATATTTGCCTATGCTATTAAGGTCATGAAGCTATAAACCAGGCCTAAAGCAAAGTGATATTTGTTTATGCAATTCTTTGATACGTAAGATTAATTTAATATTATACCTGTAATGTCAACACTTTGAGAGGCCAAGGTGGGAGGATCACTTGAGCCCAGGAGTTTAAGACCATCCTGGGCAACATAGCAAGACCTCATCTCCATAAATAAGTTAGAAAATTAGCCAGGCATGTGCCTATGATCCCAGCTACTTTGAAGGCTGAGGAGGGAGGATCCCTTGAGCCCAGGTGTTCAAGGCTAGAGTGAGCTATGATCATACCACTGCACTCTAGCCTGGGCAACAGAGTGAGCCTTTGCCTCTAAGGAAAAAAAGAAAAGTTGTATCTTCTGAGTTATCTACAGATACCCATGTATTTAACTTTATGGCTCTTATGTGGGTAAACACCTCATGTTAACAGGCTATATAATTATTTAATAAAAAAAAAACTTGAAATAATGACCAGCCCCATCTAATATTTCAATTTTTGTAAGAAATCTAGGTATAGTTGTTAAAAAAAAATTAACTGTAAATGAAATAAATGTTTATAAATGAACTCATGTAATTTAAAGTCTTAAAATTTATGTTAAATTAAATCATAGATACAAAATAAATGTCTGATCATAGTCAAATAAGATAAATGATTGGTTATCCCACATTTAAAAAAAAAGAAAAATTATAGGACTAAGAGGTAGGGGTTAGGAAAATAAAAGGTCTAAAGTTGAAGAGGACTTATAAAGGATGAGCTAATAAAGGAAGTTTTATGTGTTATTGACTTGGCTGGAATTAAAAATAAATTGTGTGTTTTCCTAAAAATTAAACATTGTTGGGTAGGGGGTCGGGGGGATGGGCACTGATACAGAACTAGAGTCTGGTTCCTTATATTTAAAACAACAAGATTTCTTGAAATATTGATCTGATTTTAATAAAATTGTAAGGGGTTTTGATTTTTAAATTTATAATCTGTTTTTAAACAGGTATCTTCTCCTTGAGACCTATTTAATTTTCCTGGTTTCGGGTTAAAAATATTGTCTTCTTGATTTAAAGTGGTAGTTTCATTCCTTGAGGTAGTTTTTTTTTTAATTTCTCAAATTCATATTGCAGAAGTTCATCTTTTGCAGTTTCTTGCTGCACATGATTTGTAGGTCAATAAGTCATTTCCTTCAGTTTTTTCTCCCCCGGAGAAGGCCTGAGATGATCATTCTCCTGTTTGACTTTTTCTGGTTCTAACATTGCTGTTTTTAAATATTTTAAATATTTATCTTGAAGGCCTAGAAAAGTAGCGTTTTTCTCCGGTATAACTTAATTTTGTGCTCTTGGATTTTCTTGATATGTCTGAATTGTTCCATGTAACCAGAAAAGTTACTGTGGTAAGTAACAGCATGCTGTTACTAAGAACCATGTATTTCCCTGCTCAGGGTACTAGTTTTCTTGTTTATATTCCTCTAGTGTATACTTACAACCTTGGACATATTCTTCCTGTGTTTCATGACATTCAAGTACCCTTTTCATCAGGTTTAACTTCCAGGTTATCGGAATGAGCTTCCCATAATGAGAAACAATCACACTGAAGAGGGCTTTCTTTACGTTTTTGGTAGTGAGTCTAAGAAACAAAGATTTTATGTTTTAGTAAACTGACTTTCTATGTTTTCTTTATTAGGCTTTTGATTACTTAGAAAAAAATGAGTTTTAACAGGGTTAAGGTTTCTAAATCCATGTGACTTTCTTATTGCTTTTGAAGTCTTTTGATTATGACACTGGTTAAATGAATAACTGTTATTTCACAGCAACCTGTGATTCTGTTTTGAATATTTTGACATCTTTGACAAATGTCTCCCAGGTCAAATCCTATTTTAAGTCCTTTTGACCTAAAATTAACTTCGAGATTTTTCAGTTAGGTTCCTGGAAAACCTTAAAAGACATATTTCTCATTTTGTAGAGATGATGAAGCTTATTTGGTAAATTGTATAAAAACATTGTCAAATAAGTGATACTAGATCATCTTTGAGTTACATTTATGGACATGTTGATATGAATGTTTCAAAACTTATATAAATTGATAGAAATCTAATATGTTATCAGTCATAATCCTAACATAACCTTTTGTTCAAATTATACTCATCGTCCCTTTTGTAGAGCTGGGCATTCTCTGCTATAATTCAACCCAGTCATAAAATGTTACTCAATGGCTACAACAGGACTCAAGACTCAACCAGTTTCCCACATGGTCTTTTGATTTCTTTAGTTGGTTACCTTCAACATTAGGTTTATGGTTTAGCACCAGTATTTAGACCAATCTGATTATATTGGCAGGTTTTTTTGCGTGTGTCATGATTTTTAAACTTTTTTCTTATTACCTGACTAGTCTTTGTAAAGCCAGCTCTCCCAACAAGATAATGTTAGCCCAGCAAGATGACTGGACTAGACATAGCCAGGTAGAACAGCTTCTACCAAGGGACAGAGACAGCTGGTATACTCTTAACAGATCTTCAGAGGGAAGGCTGCCCCTACCACTTCCCTCCAAAAGTGGATGTAGGGAAGACACAGAAACTGGGCTGAAGTGGAAGGAAACCTGGGAACACTCTATGGGGCTACTGTGCACCTGGATGTGTTCCTTGACCCCAGTGGCTCTGAGGGCGTGGGTGAGTTGAACTGGCAAGAAGCAACCCATTCTTGCCATCGGCCTCTGGAACCCCACCAGAAGGAGAGCCCTCAACCACCATGGACACTCGAGTTGGCAGGAAGGGCTACTTAGAGAAGTGGTAGGGGCAGCAAGCCAGCTGATGTGGAGCACAGAGGGTTTGGAGCAGGAACATCTGTACCAGAGCAAGGCCAGGGACACCCATCTCCCTAGGATCAACTTACTTCCATAGGAGACTTTAGCTCCAGGGGAACTGTTGGTCCTGAACTCTGTAGGGTGATCTTGCCCATCCGTTGGGGCTGGTCCAACCTGGGCATTACTTGCTCTGCTGGCTTCTCCCAAAGCCCTAGCCTAGTCACACCTGCTTGCAGGGCAACCTCAGGTGCCCTGGGGGCCCACATCATAGTTTCTGTGCTGCCTGACTGTGCCTGACTGGCAGAGAGCTCTAGCTGGGTGGCCCTCACAGCCACACACCAGCCCACACATTCCCTCCCCACATTGCAGCTTCCCCAAGGCCCACAACAAGTCCCAACATTGCTTTCCTGGTGCATATCTTTGCAGGCAGGTTTTGCTTTCCTTGCCCTGCCACCTCACCAGTGTGTGTGCACCTTATCCTGCCACTGCTGCGCGAGAGTGCAGTCTCTGAATTTTCTGAATTTGAATGTTGGTCTCTCTAGCTAGGTTGGGGAAGTTCTCTGGATGATATCCTGATATGTTTTCCAAGTTGGTTCCATTTTCCCCCTCTCTTTCAGGGACACCAATGTGTTGTAGATTTGATCTCTACATAGTCCCATATTTCTTGGAGGTTTTGTGCCTTCCTCTTTCTTCTTTTTTTCTACTCATGTCTGACTCTTTTGTTTCAGAAAGCTAGTCTTCAAGTTCTGAGATATTTTTTCCCACGATTTGGTCTGTTCTGTTTTCCCACTGTTTGGTCTGTTTGGTCTGTTCCCCACTGTTTCCCACTGTTTGGTCTGTTCTGTTTCAAGTTCTGAAATTTTTTCCCCCACTGTTTGGTCTGTTCTACTATTAATACTTGTCATTGCATTATGAAATTCTTGTGGTGTATATATGTATAGACACCCAAACCCGGGTATTTATATATTCACTTCCGGTTATATATAAATAGACACCCGAACCCAGGTGTGTTTCAGCACTATCAGGTTGGTTACATTCTTTTTTATACTGGCTATTTTGTCTCTCAGCTTCTGCATTGTTTTATTATCGTTCTTAGCTTCCTTGGATTGAGTTTCAACATACTCCTGTAGCTCAGTGATCTTCATTCCTATCCACATTTTGAATTCTATTTGTGTCATAACAACCTTCTCATCCTGGTTCTTAACCCTTGCTTGAGAGGTGATGCAGTAATCTGGAGGAAAGATTTCATAACAAAGATGCCAAAAGCAACTGCAACAAAACCAAAATTGACAAATAGGACCAAATTAAACTAAAGAGCTTCTGCTCAGCAAAAGAAACTATCAACAGGTGAACAGACAACCTACAAAATGGGAAAACATTTTTTGCAAACTATACATCTGAGAAAAGTCTAATATCCAGCTTCTGGAAAGAACTTAAATATATAAGAGAAAAACAACCCCACTAAAAACTGGGCAAAGGACATGAATAGACACTTTTCAAAGAAGACATACATGTGGCCAATAAGCATATGAAAGAAAGCTCATCACTGATCATTAGAGAAATGCAAATCAAAACCACAACGAGATACCATCTTACACCAGTTAGAATGGCTATTACTAAAAAGTCAAAACATAACAGATGCTGGCAAGGTTGTGGAGAAAAAGGAACGTTTACACACTGTTGGTGGGAGTGTAAATTAGTTCAACCACTGTGGAAGACTAGACAGTATGGTGATTCCTCAAAGACCTAAAGGCAGAATTACCATTTGGCTTAGCAATCTCATTACTGGGTATATGACCAAAGGAATATAATCGTTCTCTCATAAAGACATAGGTACATGTATGTTCACTGCAGCACTATTCACAATAGCACAGACATGGAATCTACCTAAATGCCAATCAGTGGTATACTGGATAAAATGTAGTACACATATACCATAGAATACTATGCAGCCATAAAACAGAATGAGATTATGTCCTTTGCAGGAACATGGATGGAGATAGAGGCCATTATCCGTCACAAACTACTGCAGGAACAGAAAACCAAACACAACATGTTCTCACTTCTAAGTGGAAGCTAAATGATGAGAACACATGGACATTTAGAGGAGAACAACACACACTGGGGCCTATTGGGGGGTAGAGGGTGGAGGATGGGAGGATCAGGAAGAGTAACTAATGTGTATTAGGGGTTAATACCTCAGTGATGAAATAATCTGTACAACAAATCCCCATGACACAAGTTTACCTATATACAAACCCGCACGTGTACCCCTGAACTTAAAATAAAAGTTAAATTTAAAAATATTTTTAGAAGATAATGTCAGCCCAACACTTCAAGGTGATTGCTGTTGTCCATGGTATTGACAAGAGAAAACTTGATATTCTCCACAGAAACTTACCCTGAGAAAATTTTTCCTTCTGGACTCTTTGTTATTTAAATGTGGCCCAAGACCCTGACATAGACCCTCATTCCTTCTCTCCAACATGGGACAGAGACAACAAAAGCAGGTTTATCCCAGCATTGAGGAAGAATTAAGCCGAATTCAAGATGATTGATCAGTGATGCTTTCAGAGGAAGATCTTGATCAAAAGAAGAAAATGTGAAGTTGATTATACCAATTGGGTCAATTTTGTCATACTCAACTAAATCATATTCAAGGGACTGAGGGGGAAAATCACTCAGAACATATAACATGGCTCCAAGAATGTAATTTTCTGAAATCTTGGCTTATTTGCCAGTTGTAGCCTAAAACCAGTTTTATCTAACAGCTACTGAAACATCTTGCTGAGATGCTAGACTAGGTTTATCCACCACCATCACTCACAAATCAGTACTTAGCAGCTCCCTAAAAATGTTACTAGTGCCAATGAATTTTCTTTCAAAACAATATAAAACATTTCTCCTTCTTGTGAAACCTCCAACCTTCTTTTGTCTTCACACAAAAAAGACACTAAGCTAACCAGGCACATTTCCGTGTCTTCACACAAAAAAGACTGAAGATCAACCAGTCTGTATGCATGCCCCAAACTGTAATTCCTACTTCCCTAATAAAACATTTTGAATTTAGAAATTTGTCTCTATATTTTATTTGACTTTAACATATTCATATTATGGAATACTACTCAGGAATAAAAAAAAGCATTATTGATATATGAAACAACTTAGATGAATCACAAAAGAATTATACTGAGTGAAAAAAGCTAATCATGAAATATACTGTATGATTCAACTTTGTAGCAATCTTGAAATGACAAAATTATGGAAATGGTATATGAGTAGTTGCCAAGGGTTAAGGATGAGGGAAGAGGCATGGGATGAAGGTGGATATGTTTGTAAAACAGCAATATGAGAAATTATTGTGTTTAGAGAACTGTTCTGTATCTTGAATGTGGTTGTAGAGATAAAACCTGCAGTTATGGTAAAATTCCATAGAATTAAATACACACACAAATGAATACAAGTAAAACTATCTGAATAAGATCAGTGGGCTGTATCGATGTTAATATTCTGGTGGTAACATTGACTATAATTTTGCAAGCTATTACCATCAGGGAAACGGAGTAAAAGTTACCTGGGAGCTCTCTGTATTATTTCCTACACTGCATGTGAATCTTCAATTATCTCAAAATTTTTTGAAAAGGTAAATTTTAGAAAGCACTTGCAAGAAAAATAAAAACAGCTTAACTCTGATGGCTGGCCATTGCCTACAGAATTAAAGTTCAAACTCTTTAGCTTCATACTCCCTGCTCCCTGCAAACCGACTTTAAATTCCCTTTCAAATATTAACTTCCAAAAGCCTTGTGCAAAAACTGGCTATTCTTGGGAGGTCCTTATGTCAGCTTGACCACTCAGTTTATGCATTCCTGCTGCTCTGCTCCCTTCCCCACCCCTATCTTCATCTCTTCATCCACATACTCAAATCCTACTCTCCTTCAAGGCTCGTCACCAAATGGCAGCTCCAGCTGGAAGGAATTTCTTCCTCCTCGGAGCTCCTACAGCACTACTCCACCTTGTATTGCAGTTATGTGCGTATTGTTTCATGTTCTCTACAAAGCTATGAGCTTTTCTTGGACAAGACTGAAATTCATTTATCTGTGATCCCCTCGTGCTAGTAAGTGCCAGGATGTGTCACTCAGAGGCAGCCAAGATGGTGGGGAACATATATTCCACCCACAGGGGTGGAGTTCTCTGAAGGAAAGCCAGCTTTGGATCTAGCCTGACTTCCTCTCCAGGCCTAGTTCCACCACTTCTTTACAGTTTGGTCTTTGACTCTATCCTAAGTTTCCACAATTGATAATAGCAGTGTGTGAAGTAAAACACCTTCCTCAATACCTGGCACACAGTAGACACTCAGAAAGTGCAGCTGGAGTTTGGGGACCTGGTTTCCAGTTACTGTTTGGTCACATACTCATTATATAGGCTTAATCAAACAACTTGTTTTCCTTTTACATTCAGTTTCTCTGTCTGTAGAATGGGCACAATATATTTATGTCTGAAGTAAGATTGAGTTATTTGTGTAAAAGTACTTTAGAAATGTTAGAGCACAATATACAAGGAGAGTACTGATTGTGGAGTATGAATGAGCTAACAGTCACTTGAGTGTTGACCACGAGCCAGGCACTGCTCTAATAATTTTACATGTGTTAACTATTTAGATCTTACTATGATGGTGTGAGGTGGAGACCACTGCTGTCCCTATTTTATAAATGAGGAGACTGGGCATAGAAAGGTTAAGTAAGTGGCAGAGGCCAGGAGGTCTAGCTAGCTCCAGGTCTAGAGCATTTTACACCATACTGCCTTACTATTAGGTGTTGTTGAAAGGGCGTTGTTGGACCTTCATCATTATAATTTTGGAAATCTGTTTATTTGCATTTCCTACAAAGTTCTCCCTACAAACACCTTTGTTTAAGCTCTGTAGAAAACTAACAGCGGTTGTATTTCACACCCTTCACAACAAGTTAAGTATCTTCTTTACAATTTTTGACTGCCTGGATCAGGGTTGCTTAAGAATCCCTTCCCTAATCCCATTCAAGTGTCTTCTGCTCCCTCCAAGTCTGTTTGTTCCCAACCTGTCCGCTTTCGCCTAGCACCCAGCTGCTCCAAATAGCTCCTCATTGGCAGGGATGTTATCTCCTACTTCTTAGAGAAAGGAAGCCACCAGACAAAACTCACCAGCTCCTGGGCCACACACATTCTTGGGCATTTTCTCTTTCCTTAGTCCATGGCTAATAGCTTCATCAGAGCCAAGGATTGTTTTTCAATCTGTAGTCCTAGTATCACCTGTATTGGAACCACGGGGGATGATTGCTAAACCACCCAGCCCCAGTCTACAGAATCAGAATCTGGAGGTGGGGCCTGAAGCTGGGTGGGAGGGGTGTCTGGATTTTAATAAGCCCCCTCAGGTGACTCTGATACAGAGGCAAGTTTGAGGTAGCTCCTTTAGAACCTTGCTTAGTCAATCATCTCTTCTCTAACCTACCACTTTCTCTCACTGTCAATTAGATTCTTTCTCCTGGCCTGTAAATATACTCAGGTCTCAACTATTCTAATAAGAAAAAATGTTACATCATGGGGTTGTGGTGACGAACAATGTTAATATACATAAAGCCAACAGTACCTACTACATACAATATATTTTGGCTATCTTTTTATCTTAAAAAAATTGTTTTAATTAACTAAAGCCCATAGTTTATTCAGATTTCTCAGTTTTTACCTAATGTCTTTTCTGTTTTGTAATCTCATCCTATGACATGTAATTTTCATGTCTCCTTAGACTCCTCTTGGCTATGACAGTTTCTCAGACTTTCCTTGTTTTTGTTTACCTTGACAGTTTTGAGGAGTTGTAGTTAGGTACTTTCTAAGATACCCTTCTATTGAACTTTGTCTGATTTTTTAAAAAATCATAATTAGACCAGGATTATGGGTCTTTAGGAGGAAGATCTCAGAGGTAAAGCACAGTTTTCATTACAGCACATCTAGGGTACATGTACATACTATTGACATGATTTATAACTGTTGATGTTGATCTTGGTCCCCTGGCTGAGGTATTTGTCACGTTTGTCCACTGTAAAGTTATGCTTTTCCTGCTTTGCATAGTCTTTGGAAGGAAATCAGTACATGCAGGCCACTTAGGGAGGGGAGATTTATGCTTACCTCTTTGAGGGCGAAGTATCTACGTAATTTTTTAAAATTATTTGGAATTCTTCTGTGTGGAAGATTTATCTCTTTAACCCATTTATTAATTTGTTTAATCATTTATTTGTATCAGTACAGATTTAAGGAACTTATTTTGTACTTTGGGTTATAACCCAGTGCTATGTTATTTTAGATTGTAATAATTTGTTCAAATTCTTCCAGCTTTCAACTGGTTCTTATGCTCCTTTGACATTCTTATTAATGGACTGGAGTTTTTTTGTGTGTCTCAGTAATTACTGGCATTATAAGATGCTCCAGACTCATTTTGTATATTTCCTACCCCAGTGCTAAAATTAACTGTTTCTCAAGTAGAATGATTTTTTTTTTATCTATTATGCTGGTTTGTACTGGGAGGTCATTGCTCTCAGACCCCCTCAACTGAGAGGGCAAAGAAATATATGCATGTACACTTCTCCTTGTCTATACAAATATCTATAAATATTTCTATCTCTCTATATTTGCATCTATGGTAAGTTAAATATGAATTCTTACTGATGTCTCTGACTGTACCCATTACTGTACGCATCATTCTAGCCACCCTCTTGCAGATCTAAAAATTTCCATTCCAACAGTGAGACATCTGGTTCTCACCTTCTGCTATGTTTACTTAGTCATCCAGTCCCAGTATATATGTATAGCTGGTTCAGAATTGTTAACTGCATTTCCCTGGGAAACATCTTTATCAACTAGAGTACAATTTTTATGTATAGTTCCTTGACTATTATCTTACATACTCCATTTATTTCCAGAATGACTTAGGTTAGTGTTTTCCAACCCCTTCGATGGAGTTATAACACAGAGTCTCTGGTTACAGTCTGCATTGCATTCTCTCCTAGAATATCCCAGCTTCCTAAAATTTGCATACATTAAGTTTCTCTCTTTGTGTTGTAAAATTCTGTAGGTTTTGACAAAAACATAATGTCATGTGTCCATCATTACAGTATATTCCATCACACAGAATAATTTTCACTGCCCTAAAAGTTTGTGCTTCAATGTATTTATGTTTCCACTCTGCCCCAAACTGCTAACAACTGCTGATCTTGTTACTGTCTATATAGTTTTATCATTTTCAGAATGTGATATAGTTGGAATCATAAAGTAGGTAGCTTTTCAGAAAGGCTTTTTCACTTAGCAATATGCATTTAGGGTTCCTCCAGACCTTTTTGTAGCTTAATAGCTCATTTGTTTCAATTGCCCCACAGTATTATATTTTAAGGATGGATCACCATTTGTTTATCCATTTGCCTATCCAAGGACATCTTGATTGCTTCAGTTTTGGCAATTATGAGTGAAGCCACTATAAGCATTCATGTGTAGGTTTTTGTGTGGATATGTTCCAACTCAATTGGGTTAATACCTAGGATCATGATTGTTCGATTGTATGGGAAAGGTATGTTTAGCTTTTTTAGGAAACTGCCACTATCTTCTAACATGACTACAATTTTGCACTCCCACAAGAAATAAATAAGAAGTTCCTATTGCTCCACATCTTTCTCGTTTCTTAGTAGTTAATATGATTTGGTTGTGTCCCCACCCAAATCTCATCTTGAATTGTAGTTCTCATAATCCCCCATGTCATGAGAGTGACCTGATAGGAGGTAATTGAATCATGGGGGTGGTTTTCTGCATGCTATTCCCATGGTAGTAAGTTCTCATGATATCTGATGGTTTTATAAGGGGCTTCCCACTCTGCTCGGCACTCATTCTTCTCCTTCCTGCCACCCTGTGAAGAAAGACATGTTTGCTTCCCCTCTGCCATGGTTGTAAGTTTCCTGAGGCCTCCTCAGTCATGCTGAACTGTGAGTCAATTAAACCTCTTTCTTCATAAATGACCCAGTCTATAAAGTATGTCCTTATAGCAGCATGAGAACAGACTAATATAGTAAATTGGTACCAGCAGTTCAGTGCTGCTATAAGGATACCCAAAAATGTGAAAGCAACTTTGGAACTGGGTAACAGGCAGAGATTGGAACAGTTTGGAGGGACCAGAAGAAAACAGGAAAATGTGGGAAAGTATGGAACTTCCTAGAGACTTGGAGGGGTCAGAAGACAGTAACATGTGGGAAAATTTGGAACTTTCTAGACTTGTTGAATGAATTTGACCAAAAGGCTAATAGTGATATGGACAATAATATCCAGGCTGAGACGCCCTTAGGTGAACATGGGGGACTTTTTGGGAACTGGAGTAAAGGTCACTCTTGCTATGCAAAGAGACTGTGACATTTCGCCCTTGCCCCAGATATCTGTGGGACTTCGAACTTGAGAGAGATGATTTAGGGTATCTGGAAGAAGAAATGTATATTTCTAATGTGGCAAAGCATTCAAGAGGAAGCAGAGCATAAAAGTGTGTAAAATTTGCAGTTTGACAATGTGATAGAAAAGAAAACCCCATTTTCTGGGGAGAAATTCAAGCTGGCTGTAGAAATTGGTGAAGTAACAAGGAGCTGAATGTTAATCACCAAAACAATGGAGAAAATGTCTCCAGGGCATGTCAGAGATATTCATGCCTCCATGACAGGCCCAGAGGATTAGGGCAAAAAATGCTTTAGTGGACCAGGCCCAGGGCCCCGCTGCTCTGTGCAGCCTCAGAACATGGTATCCTGCATCCCAGCTGCTTAAACTCCAGCCATGGCCAAAAGGGACTAAGGTACAGCTCAGGTCATTGTTTCAGAGAGTGCAAGTCCCAAGTCTTGGCAGCTTTCATGTGGTGTTGGACCTACGGTGTGCAGAAGACAAGAATTGAAGTTTGGGGACCTCCACCTAGATTTCAGAGGATGGGATTGAAATGCCTGGATGTCCAGGCAGAATTTTGCTACAGGGGCAGAGGACTCATGGAGAACCTCTGCTAGGGCAATGTGGAAGGAAAATTGGGTTGGAAGCTCCCACACAGAGTTCCCACTGGGGCACTGCCTAGGGACCTGTGAGGAAAGGGCCACTATCTTCCAAACCCCAGGATGGTAGAGCTACCGACAGTTTGCACCATGTGACTGGAAAAGCTGCAGGCACTCAACACCAGCCTGTGAAAGTGGCTGGGAGGGGGCTGTACCCTGCAAAGCCCCAGGGACAGCCCAAGGCCATGGCAGCCCACCTCTTGCATTGGTGAGACTTGGAGTCAAAAGAGATCATTTTGGAACATTAAGGTTTAATGACTGCCCTATTGGATTTCAGACTTGCACATGGCCTGTAGCTCCTTCGTTATGGCCAGTTTCTCCCATTTGGAATAGGTGCATTTGCCCAGTGCCCGTATTGTCATTGTATCTAGGAAGTAACTCACTTGCTTTTGATTTACAGGCTTATGGGTGGAAGGGACTTGCCTTGTCTCAGATGAGACTTTGGACATGGACTTTTGGGTTACTGCTGGAATGAGTTAAGAATATGGGGGACTGTTAGAAGGGCATAATTGTGTTTTGAAATGTGAGAACATGAGATCTGGAAGGGTTCAGAGGCAGAATGATACAGTTTAGCTGTGTCCCCACCCAAATCTCATCTCGAATTGTAGTTCCCATAATCCCCACGTGTTGTAGGAGGGACCTATTGGGAAGTAAGTGAATTATGGGGGCAGTTTCCCCCATGCTATTCTCATAATGGTGAGTAAGTTCTCACAAGATCTGATGATTTTATAAGGAATTTCCCCCTTCACTCAGCTCTCATCTTTCTCCTTCCTGCCACCCTGTGAAGAAGGACATATTTTCTTCCCCTTCCACCATGATTGTAAGTTTCCTGAGGCCTCCCCCAGCCATGCTTAACTGTGAGTTAATTAAATCTCTTTCTTTTATAAATTACCCAGTCTCGGGTATGTCTTTATAACAGCTTGAGAACAGGCTAATACAGTATTTTTATATTTTAGCCATTTAGAATAGGTAGGTAATAGTATCTTCTTTTAATTTGGAATTCCCTAATTACAAATATATTCAGCATCTTTTCATATGCTTATTTGGCATCTGTATATCTCCTTTGGTGAGATGCCTGTTCAGATGTTTTGCCCATTTTTAATTGGGTTCTCCTCTTATTGTTGAGTTTTAAGTGTTCCTTGTATATTTTTGGATACAGGTCCTTTGTCAGACATACAATTTGCACATATTTTCTCCTAGTCTATGTAACTTGCTTTTCATTCTCTTAATAGTCTCTTTCACAGAACAGAAGTTTTTAATTTTAGAAAAAGTCCAACTCATCAATTTTTTCATTTGTGAATCATTCTTTTGGTATTATATTGAAAAATTCACTGCCAAACTGAAAGTCATCTAGATTTTTCTATTATGTTATGTTATGTTATCTTCTAGGAGTTCTATAGTTTAGCATTTAATATTTATGTCTATGATTCATTTTGAATTCTTTTGTGAAGGGTGTGACATCTGTGTCTACATCCATTTTTTTTTGCATATGGATATTAAATTGTTCCAGCATCATTTGTTGAAGAAACACTTGTGCTTTCTCCATTGAATTGTCTTTGTTCCTTTGTCAAATGTCAGTTGACTATATATGTGTGGGTCCATTTCTGGGCTTAACGTTTGTATTTCACTGGTCTATGTATCTGTTTGTTTGCTGGTACAATGTTGTCTTGATCACTGTAGATTTAAGATTATTTTATATTCAAGATATGCAATGTGATGATTTTATATAAGCCTACGGTGTGTAGTAATTGTCACAATCTTAAGTAACACATCCATTGCCACCCACGATGTACATTAGATCTTCAGATTATAGTAAGTCTTGAAATCTAGTAATGTCAGTCCTCCAACATTGTTCTTCTTCAGTATGGTAAGTTATTCTGGTTTCTTTGCCCTTCCACATGACTTTTAAAATCACTAAATAGCGTACTCAGATTTTGATTGGGATCATGCTATTCCTGTAAATCAAGTTGGGAAAAATTGACAACTTAACAATATTAAGTCTTCTAATCCATGAACATGGAATGTATCTCCACTTATTTAGACCTTCTTTGACTTCTGTCATCAGAGTTTTGTAGTCCTCTGCATACAGAACCTGTACATATTTTGTTAGATTTTGCCCAATAATTTCAAGTACATATAAGTATTTTGATGCTAACATAAATAGCACTGTGTTATAGATTTCAAATTCCAATGGTTTATTCTTGGTATAAAGAAAAGCAATAGGGTTTTGCATATTAACCTTGTATTCTGCAGTTGTCACTTATTGTCACTTATCTATTGTCACTTATCAGTTTTAGAAAGGTTTTTGTGGATTTTTAAAATTGATTCTTTGGGTTTCTCTATATAGACATTCACATCATGTATGTCATATATAAACAAAAGCAGTTTAATTTCTTCCTTCCCACTGTGTACACTCCTTGTTTCTTTTTCTTTGTAGTAAGTAGGACTTCTAGTACAATATTAATCAGGAGCAGTGAGAAGGGACATTGTGCTTTGTACCCAATTTTAGGGGGAAACATTCAGATTTTTTTGTTTGTTTTTTGAGACAGAGTCTCACTCTGTCACCAGGTTGGAGTGCAGTGGTGCAATCTCAGCGCACTGCAACCTCTGCCTCCCAGGTTCAAGTGATTCTCCTGCCTCAGCCTCCTGAGTAGCTGGAACTACCGGCACCTACCACCACGCCCAGCTAATTTTTGTATTTTTAGTAGAGACGGGGTTTCACTATGTTGGCCAGGATGGTCTTGATATCTTGACCTCGTGATCCACCCACCTCAGCCACCTAAAGGGCTGGGATTACAGGCATAAGCCACGGCACCTGGCCAACATTCAGATTCTTATCCATAAGTACATTAGGTGTGAGTTTTTGTAGATGTTCTTTATCAAGTTGAAGAAGTTGTTTTTTCTTTCTAGTTTGCTGACAGTTTTTATCATTAATTACCGTGAATTATGGATTTTGTCAAATGCTTTTGCTGAATCAGTGGTGATATTGTTAGGCTTTGTGTCCCCACCCTAATCTCATCATGAATTGTAATCCCCATAATCCCCACGTGTCAAGGGAGAGACCAGGTGGAGGCAATTGTATCCTAGGGAGAGACCAGGTGAAGGCAATTGTATCCTAGGGAGAGACCAGGTGGAGGCAATTGTATCCTAGGGAGAGACCAGGTGGAGGCAATTGTATCCTAGGGAGAGACCAGGTGGAGGCAATTGTATCCTAGGGAGAGACCAGGTGAAGGCAATTGTATCCTAGGGAGAGACCAGGTGGAGGCAATTGTATCCTAGGGAGAGACCAGGTGGAGGCAATTGTATCCTAGGGAGAGACCAGGTGGAGGCAATTGTATCATGGGGGATGGCTTCTCCCATCCTGTTCTTGTAATAGCGAATGAGTTCTCACGAGATCCGATGGTTTTATAAAGGCCTCTTCCCCCTTCTCTCAACACTTCTGCTTCTTGCTGCCTTATGAAGAAGGTGTCTTGCTTCTCCTTTCCCTTCCACCGTGATTGTACGTTTCCTGAGGTCTCCCCAGCCATGCAGAACTGTAAGTCAATTAAACCTCCTTCCTTTATAAATTACTTAGTCTTGGGCAATTCTTTACAGCAGTGTGAAAATGGACTGAAGAATGTGTTTAGAAGAGTATTTTTCTTGTTTAACCTGTTGATGTGATATATTATATTGACTAAAAAACTTTTAATCCAGCTTTACATAACTATGATAAATACTATTTGTGACATATAATTCTTTTTATACATTGTTGCATTCAAATTGCTATTATTTTGTCCAAGATTCATAATCACAAGTGGTCTGCAGTTTTCCTTTCTTGTAATGTCTTTATATGGTTTTGTTATTAAAGTAATGCTTTCCTGATAAAATGAATTAGGATGTTTTCTCTGTGTTTCTATTTTCTGGAAGAGATAAGTAGAAAATTGGTATTACTTTCAGTGTTTAGTAGAATTCATCAGTGAAACCATCTAGAGTTGGTGGTATCTTTTATAGAAGATTGTTCATTATTGAGTTAATTTTTTTAATAGAGACACATTTATATTATTTATCCTTGTATGAGTTTTTGTAGTTTGTGTCAAGGAATTTATCTATGAAATATAAAATTTGTGGGCATGCAGTTGTTTTCTGTAAGGCTTTGTTAACCTTTTAATGTTCATTGGAGCAGTAGTTATAACCCCTTCATTTCTGATACTGTCAACTTGTGTTTTCTCCCTTTTTTCTTGGTTAGCCAGGCTAGACGCTTATCAATTATATTGATCTTTTCAAAGAGCAAGTGTCTGGTTTTGTTAATTTTCTCTATTGTTTTACATTTTAAAATTTTATTGATTTTTATTGGAATTTTTATTGGAATTTTTATTATTTATTTTATTCTGTTTGCTTCAGGCTTAAATTTCTCTTTTTTTCCCAAGTTTATTAAGGTAGAACTTTAGATGATTGATTTTTATAATTTTTCTTTTTTCCAAGATGGCAATTCAATGCTATAAATTTTCCTGTAATCAGTGCTTTCATTGTGTCCAACATATTTTGATAACTTTTATTTTTATTTTGTTTTATATATTTTTAATTTTTCTTAAGACTTATTCTTTCATCCATGTGTTATTTAGAAAAGCATTGTTACATTTCCAAATATTTGGGAATTTTCTCTCATTTTGTTGTTGTTTTCCAGCTCAATTACATTAACGTTTGAAAATATAATTTGTATGATTTCTTATCTTTTAAATTTGTCCAGGTATGTTTTGTGACCCAGAATGTGATCCTGGTAAATATTCCATGTGAGAAGAATGTGTATTCTGCTTGTTGTTGGATGAGATACTTTTTATATATTAATTAACTTGTTAATTGATTAATGGTGTTCAACTGTATTCTTACTGATTTTCTACCTCCTGGAGATACCAATTACTGGGAGAGTTATTTTTATTTAAGTCTTCAATCATAATAATAGATTTGTCTACTTCTCTTTTAGGTTCTGATGGTACTTGCCTCATGTCTTTTGGTGCTTTGCTATCAGGTGCATGCACATTACTGGTTATTATGTATCTTGAAGAATTAGCCCTTTTATCATTATGAAATGTCCCTGATAATTTCTCCCTGATGATTTTCCTTGTTCTGAAGTCTTATTTGTTTGAAATTAAGGAATCTACTCCAACTTTCTCTTGCTTAGTATTATTACGATATACATTTCTCTATCACTTTACTTTTAACCTATTTGTGCTTTTATATTTTAAATGGTTTTTTTTTGGTAAACAGTATATAATGAGGTCTTCTTTATCTACTCTGACAGTCTCTGTCTTTTAATTTATATATTCAAACCATTCACATTTTAATATAATTATGGATATAGTTGGTTTAATAAGTACCATGTTTGTAACCGTTTTCTATTAATTGTACTTTTTCTTTATTTTTTATTTTTCTCCTCTTTTTCTGCCTTCTCTAGTTGTAGAACATTTTATGTCATTCCATTTTTCTTCTCTCTTAGTACAAGTTATAATAAAAAAAATTTAATAGCTGATCTAGAATTTGCAACATATATTTATAACTTTATGTTCATCTTTAAATAAGACTATGCCACTTTACATTCAATTCAAGTACTTTATAATATAGTATTTCCAATTAATTCCTCCCATCCTTTATAGTATTGGTGTTATTCATTTCATTCATCCATATGCTATAATTGCTTGATACATTGTTAATATTATTACATTGAACAGTTATCTATTAGATCAATGAAGAATAAGAAAATAAAAGATTTTATTTTACCTTCATTTATTCCATCTCTAGCATTCTTCCTTTCTTCATTTCTTTCTCTTTTTTCTTTTTTTCATTTCTTTCTTTTATTCGTTTATTTTTAAAATTTTTATTTTACGTTCAGGGGTACATGTGAAGGTTTGTTACGTAGGTAAACTTGTGTCATGGGGGTTTGATGTACAGATTATTTCATCACCCAGGTATTACCAACAGTTATCCTTTCTGTTCCTCTCCCTCCTCCCACCATCCACCATCAAGTAGAGCCCAGTGTGTGTTGTTTCCTTCTTTGTCTTCATAAGTTCTTATAATTTAGCTCCCACTTATAATTGAGAACATACAATACCTGGTTTTCTGTTCCTGCTTTAGTTTGCTAAGGATAATAACCTCCAGCTCCATTCATGTTCCCGCAGAAGACATGATCTCATTCTGTTTTATGGCTGCATAGTATTACATGGTGAATAGGTACCACGTTTTCTTTATCCAACCTGTCATCGATGGGCATTTAGGTTGATTCCATGTCTTCGTTATTGTGAATAGTGCTGCAATGGACATTCACGTGCATGTGTCTTTATGGTAAAATGATTTCTATTTCTCTGAGTATACACCAGTAATGGGAGTGTTGGGTTAAATGGTAATTCTGCTTTTTGCTCTTTGAAGAATTGCCATACTGCTTTTCATAATGGTTGAACTAACTTATATTTCCACCAACAGTGTATAAGTCTTCCCTTTTCTCTGCCACCTCAGCAGCATCAGTTTTTAAAAATTGTTTTAGATAATAGCCATTCTGACTGGTGTGAGATGGTATTTCATTGTGGTTTTGATTTGCATTTCTCTAATGATTAGTTATATGGAGCTTTTTTTCATATGCTTGTTGAGTGTGTATATGTCTTCTTTTGAGAAGTATCTATTCATGTTTTTTGCCAGCTTTTCAATGAGGTTGTTTTTCTCCTGTGAATTTAAGTTCCTTCTAGATGCTGGATATTAGACCTTTGTCAGATGCATAGTTGACAAATGTTTTCTCCCAATCTGTAGGTTGTCTCTAGTCTGGTTGGTAGTTTCTTTTGCTGTGCAGAAGCTCTTAAATTTAATTAGATCCCACTTGTCAATTTTTGCTTTTGTTGCAATTGCTTTTGGTATCTTTGTTATAAAATATTTGCCCTTTTTTATGTCCAGGATGGTAGTGCCTAGGTTGTCTTCTAGGGTTGTTATAGCTTTGTGTTTTTTTCATTTATTTTTAATATTTTAAAAGTTTATTCCTGTTCAGGGCTACATGTGTGGGTATGTTATACAAGTAAATCACATGTTTCAAGGGTTTGGTGTATGTTTTGTTTTGTTTTTTTCACCCAGGTAATAAGCATAATGCCTGATAGTCTTTCAATCCTCACCCTCCTTCCACCCTTCACCCTCAAGTAGGCCCCAGTGTCTGTAATTCCCTTCTTTGTATCCATGTGTACTAAATGTTTAGCTCCCATTTATAAGCGAGAACATGTGGTATTTTGTTTTCTGTTCTTGTGTTAGTTAACTTAGGATAATGATCCCCAGCTCCATCCATGTTGCTACAAAGGACATGATGTCATTCTTTTTGAGACTGCATAGTATTCCATAGTGTATACATATCACATTTTCTTTATCCAGTCTACTGTTAATGAGCATTCAGGTTGATTCTATGTCTTTGCTACTATGAATAGTGCTACAATGAATATATGCATGCATGCATCTTTATGGTAGAATGCTTTATATTCCTTTGGGTGTATACACAATAATGGGATTGCTGGATCAAATGGTAATTCCGCTTTGAGTTATTTGAGAAATTGCAAAACTGCTTTCCATAGTGGCTGAACTAATTTGCATTTTCACTAGCCATTTGTAAGCACTCCCGTTTCTCTGCAACCTTACCAACGTCTGTTGTTTTGACTTTTTAATAATAGCCATTCTGACTGGTATGAGATGATATCTCATTGTGGTTTTGATTTGCATGTCTCTAACAATTAGTGATGTTGAACATTTTAGCATATGATTTCTGGCCATGTGTACATCTCTTTTGAGAAGTGTCTGTTCCTGCCCTTTGTCCATCTTTAATGAGGTTATTTTCTGCTTGTAAATTTTTGTAAGTTTCTTATAGATTGTGGATATTAGACCTTTGTTGAATGCATAGTTTGCAAATATTTTCTCCCATTCAGTAAGTTGTCTGTTTACTCTGCTGACAGTTTCTTTGCTGTAAAGAAGTTTTTAGTCTAATTAGGTCTCCTTTCTCAATTTTGTTTTTTCGTTGCAATTGCTTTTGGCATCTTCATCATGAAATCTTTGCCAGGGCGTATGTCCAAACTGGTATTTCCTAAGGATTTTATTAGTTTTTACAGTTGTTTTAGGTTTTACACTGAAGTATTTAATCCATCTTGAGTTGATTTTTATACGTGGTATAAGGAAGGGGTATAGCTTCAATCTTCTGCATATAACTAGCTATTTATCCCAGGACCAATGGGGAGTCCTTTCCCCATTGCTTGTTTTTATGAGGTTTGTCAAAGTTCAGATGGTTGTAGGTGTGTGGCTTTATTTCTGGACTCCCTATTCTGTTCCAGTGCTCTGTGTGTCTGTTTTTGTACCAGTATCATGCTGTTTTGGTTACTGTAACCCTGTAGTATATAGATTGAAGTCAGGTAATGTAACGCCTCCAGATTTGTTCTTTTCGCTTAGTCTTTCTTTGGCTATGTGGGCTCTTTTTTGGTTTCATATGAATTTTAGGATTATTTTTTCTAGTTCTGTGATGAATGATGGTGGTATTTTGATGGGAATTGCATTGAATTTGTAGAACGGCAGTATGGTCATTTTCACAATATTGATTCTACCCATCCATGAGCATAAGATGTGTTTCCAGTTGTTTGTGTTGTCTGTAATTTCTTTCAGCAGTGTTTTGTAGTTTTCCTTGTAGCAGTCTTTCAACTCCTTACTTAAGTATACTCCTAAGTATTTTATTGTTTTTTTAATTTTTTGCAGCTATTGTAAAAAAATGTTGAGTTCTTGATTTTATTCTCAGCTTGGTCATAGTTGGTGCATAGCAGGGCTACTGATTTGTGTATGTTAATTTTGTAACCTGAAACTTTGCTGAATTAATTTACCAGTTCTAAGAGCTTTTTGGATGAGTCTTCAGGGTTTTCTAGATATACGATCATGTCATCAGCAAACAGCAATAGTTTGACTTCCTCTTTACCAATTTGGATGCCCTTTATTTCTTTCTCTTGTCTGATTGCTCTGGCTAGGACTTCCAGTACTATGTTGAATAGAAGTGGTAAGAGTGGGCATCCTTGTCTTGTTCTGGTTCTTAGAGGGAATGCTTCCAACTTTTTTCTATTCAGTATAATATTGGCCGTGGGTTTGTCATAGATGGCTTGTATTACCTTAAGGTATGTCCCTTCTATGCTGACTTTGCTGAGACTTTTAATCATAAAGCGATGCTGGATTTTGTCAAATGCTTTTTCTGCATCTATTAAGATAATCATGTGGTTTTTGTTTTTAATTCTATTTATGTGGTGTATCACATTTATTGACATGCGTATGTTAAACTATCACTGGTGTGAAACCCACTTGATCATGGTGGATTATATTTTTTATACGCTGTTGCATTTGGTTAGCTAGTGTTTTGTTGATGAATTTTGGATCTATGTTCATCAGGGATATTGGTCTGTTGTTTTCTTTCTCTCTCTTTTTTTTTTTTTTTTTGGTTATGTCCTTTTCTGGTTTTGTTATTAGGGTGATACTGGCTTCATAGAATGATTTCTGGAGGATTTCCTCTTTCTCTATCTTTTGGAATAGTGTCAGCAGAATTGGTACCAGTTTTTCTTTGAATGTCTGATAGAATTCAGCTGTAAATCTGTCTGGCCCTGGACTATTTTTCCTTGATTACTTTTTAATTACCATTGCAATCTTGCTGCTTGTTGTTGGTCTTTTCAGAGTTTCTGTTTCTTCCTAGTTTAATCTAGAAAGGTTGTATATTTCCAGGAATTTATTCATCTTCTCTAGGTTTTCTAGTTTATGCATGTAGAGGTGTTCATAGTAGCCTTGAATGATCTTTTGTATTTCTGTGTTATTGGTTGTAATATCTCCTGTTTTATTTCTAATTGAGCTTATTTGTATCTTCTCTCTTCTTTTCCTGGTTAATCTCAAAAATGGTTTATCAATTTTATTTATTCTTTAAAAAAACCCCAGCTTTTTCTTTCATTTATCTTTTGTATTTTTTTGTTTCAATTTCATTTAGTTATGTTCTGAACTTGTTTATTTCTTTTCTACTAGGTTTGGGTTTGGTTTGTGACCTTAGATTGTCTATTTGTGCTCTTTCAGACTTTTTGATGTAGGCATTTAATGCTATGAACTTTCCTCTTAGCACCACCTTTGCTGTACCTCAGAGGTTTTGATAAGTTATGTCACTATTATTGTTCAATTGAGAGAATTTTTAAAATTTCCATCTTGATTGTTGACTATTGTTGACCCAATGATCATTCAGGAGTAAGTTTTTTAATTTCCATGTATTTGCATGGTTTGGAGGATTCCTTTTGGAGTTGATTTCCAATTTTATTCCTCTGTGGTCTGAGAAAGTACTTCATATAATTTCAGTTTTCTTAAATTTATTGAGACTTGTTTTGTGGCCTATCATATGAGAGTGTGTTTCTTAGGCCAATGGAGTTATGTTTCCAGGGGGATTATGGCTGCCTTTTCTGTGTCATGCAGGTCGCCAGGGAAGTGGGGGAAAGCCGGCAGTTAAAGGCCTCACCCAGCTCCCGTGGAGCCCAAAAGGCCAATCTCACTCCCACTGTGCCTGCCCAATGGCACCAAGTTTATTTCCAGGTAGTGGGTGAGCAGGACTGAGAACTTGCTCCAGGCTCCCAGACTCCCAGCTGAGAAAGCAAGCAGGGATTTCAGGTTTTGTGCCTCCCTGTCTGCAGCAGCTTCTGTGCTGTGTCTGCACTCCTGATTCACCCTCTCCCCTGAGTTCTGTCTGGGAAACTTTGTGTTCACCTGAAATTGTTACAGCATTCAACTGGAAGTTTCTTTCTCCCTGTGGTCTTTTCCCAGTTCCTCTGGCAGCCCTGCCTAAAAATCTCTCTGAGACAAAGTCAGAAATGACTTCCCTAGGGACCAAGAGAGCCGATAGGCTCTTCCTGCTGCTGCTGCTGCTTCTACTCCTGTATTTTGCTCAGCTCTCTAAATTTGTCTCAGCTCCAGGTAAGGTCAAATCCTTCTCCTATGATCTGGACCTTCAGGTTCCCCAGTGAAGCTGTGTGTTTGGGGGAGGATGGGTCCCCTTTGACACTTTGGGCACTCATGGTTTTTTGGCTGTCTCCCAGGGCCAGCAGGAGCAATCCACTTCCTTCAAAGGGTCTATGGATTCTCTTAGCTTTCCTGGTATGTTCCTGTAGTGGTTCTTGGAACAAAAGTCCATGTTATTAATCTCTACATGCTGGTATGTCCACACAAATGGGAGCTCCAATTTAGTCCTGCCTTCTATCTGCCATTTTCTTCTCCTGCCTGGCTTCTAGTGCAGAGCATGAGTGGAATTACCTGCCCTGCCATCAGGGCATTTCCCAAGACAGTAGGAGACTGCACTCTCTGACTTAGTCCGCACAAAAGCGGGACCACTCTGCCAAAAGCTCTAGCAGATGTTGCCTGCCTGGGTACCAGTGGCAGAAGTGGGTGGAGTCACACACCCTGCCGTCCAGGTACTACCCAGGTCAACAGGAGGCTGCACCATCCAGCTGAGTTCAGACAGAAGTGGGACCGCTAAGTCAGAAGCATTGTCCACCTGGCTGCCAGTGGTTGAGGTGAGTGGAGTGTTTGGTTGAGTTCTGACTGAAGTGAGACCACTGGGCCAGAAGTCGTCAGCCTGTTCTGGCAAGGTGTGGGTGGAGCAATCTTACTGTTCCCAGGCACCATATTTGTAGCCTCTACTGGGGCTATGGTGTCAGTGTTTGTCTGCTCTGGGGCCCAAGGCTTGTAGAGGCCCCTTGGACTCAAGCGTGGACCCTGCAAAATATCTAGGTGGCTCTTTGCCTCAATCTAGAAGCATGTTTGTGGGATGCAGTGGGGGAAGGGGGACTCCCCCATTCCCAGCCTTGCACAGGTCCCTGTGGAGAGTGTGAATTCCCTAGAGGGCTCCCACTCACTCACCCTTTCCCATGTTAAAGAGGTTATCCTGGCTCCATGCTGAGCCCAGACAGGCTGGCACCCAGCTTCACTCCTCTCTGCTCTCTGTATCCCTGGTTGCCTTGATAGATGTCAACATGGTTTCTCAGATGATTGGCCTGCCGGATCGGTGTTCACAAGCCCACCTGTTTCCTCTTCATGAGAGCAGCATACATGAGCTGCTTTTAGTCCGCCATATTGGCGCCCTCCACCAAGTATCCTTTCTTTATTTAAATCTGAGTTCTGACCTATATTATTTTTCTTCTTGAAAAATTACTTTTAACATTCCTGCAGGGCAGGTGTGATAATGATACATTTCCATTGTGTGTTTAAGAAACTATTTTTCTCCTTCACTTTTAAAGAATAATTTTGCTGGATATAAAATTCTAAGGATGGTGAGTATCTTTCTTTCAACGCTTTAAAAATTTCACTCAATTTTTTTTTTTTTTTTGTGGTCTTGTTTCTGGCAAGATGTCTGATGTAATTCTTATCTTGTTCTTCTGTAGTTAAGAGTTTTTCCCTTTCCATCCTTAAGATTTTCTCTTTGTCTTTGGGTTTCTGTAGTTTGAATATGATATACCTGGGTTTTAATTTTTTGATATTAATATTTATCCTCTTTGGTATTCCATGAGCTTCCTGGATCTGTGGTTTGGTATCTGTGATTAATTTTGGAAAACTCTCATCCATTGTTATTTCAAGTATTTCTTTTCCTATATTTGTTCTCTCTTCTATTTCTAGAATTCAAATTAAATATATCCTCTTCTATTTCTAGAATGCCAATTAAATGTATACTTTTTTGTTAATTGTCTCACAATTCTTGAACATTCTGTTCTTTTCATTATCATTATTCTTTTATTTTGTCTTTGCATTTCAGTTTGTGACATTGCTACTGATGTATCTTCAAGCTCACTAATTCTTGTCTCAGCTGTATCCAGTCTCCTGGTGAGCCTATACAAAGCATGCTTTAGTTCTATTACAGTAAGTCCTCACTTAACATCATTGATAGATTCTTGAACACTGCAACTTTAAGTGACATATGGTATAATGAAACCAATTTTCCCATAGGCTAATTGATATAAACAAGAGTTAAGTTCCTATAGCATAGAGTACATTGTTCTGCTTAAAGCTGCAATGTCTGAGAACCTCTTGATAGCATTAAGTAAAAACTTAACTATACGGTGTTTTTCATTTCCAGCATTTCTTGATTCTTAGAGTTTCTGCCTCTCTGCTTACATTATGTATCTGTTCTTGCATGCTATTTTTTTCAATAGGGTCCTTCATAATAAACCATTTATTTTAAATTCCCTATCTGATAATTCCAAAATTTGCATTGTATTTGAATCTGATTCAGATTTTTGCTTTGTTTCTTTATATTATGAGGCAATTTTTCTTTTTACCTTTTAGTGTGGTTTATAAATTTTGGTTTACAGATATATTAATTATAATTATATTGAGTATTACATATAATATATGTAATTATATTGAGTATTATGAAGCCAAATATATTGAGTAATTATAACTCAGATAATTAAGCCTCTAGTATGGATATTCACTGTTCATCTGGTTACAGGTTGGGCTGTGTTTAATGTTCACTATAGCTATAGGTTCCCAAGGCTTTAGTTTCCTCTAGTATCCTTGTTTTATTTTTCTACTCCATTTTCTTTGGGTTTCCCTAAGAAATCCTTCTAAAATGGTGTTACAGTTCTTTCAGTTATAATCTACTTTTATTAATTTGTACCTCTGTTGATGTACTGATAAGGTATAGTAGAGGAAACAGTTCTACAATGTCATGTTTAAATCTGTTTTTTAGTGTGCCTGAGTCTCTAAGCTTCGGAAGTATTTCTTTGCCTTTATTTTTATTTTTTATTCATCTAGGTGAAACAGGAATGCTACAGAGGGCTAGAGTTGGCTCAGTGCTTTCCCCCCAGGTAGATACAACTCGGTAAAGTCGTTTCTCTATCCTGGGCCACAAACATATTCTCCTACTTTTTTCAGTTTAACTTTAGTTTTACCTTTCACAATAAAGTCTTTAACTTAACTTTGTATGTAAAATTAATATTTACGTACAATTCCAAGCCCCCTACATGATCCAATCACCTCCTACCAGGGCCCCGCTTCCACCACTGGGAATTACATTTCAACATGAGATTTGGGTGGGGACATAGCGCCAAACCCTATCAGATATTAACCTTGGTCATGCAGCTGAGGTAATATTTGTCAGGTTTCTTCACGATATAATCATTCTCATCATGAGAACCTATTGAGCTAGGTTTATTTTTCTTATGTAGTGAGGCCGGTTTCTCAGTGCTATCTACCAATTAATTAGATGTGTATTTGTAATGGAAGAAAAGTTTTGAGAGATTTCTCCCAATGTTGGGAGATAGAGTTGGGGGTAGGGCTGGAGGAATGAGAAAAAGCTTCACAGAGACCATGCTGTGCCATCTGAAGTGAACCTTGAAGGGAGGAGAGGACGTTGGGGAAAAGCATTTTGGGCGGAAGAATGATACCAACAGAGCCAATAAAGCGTCTATGAATGAAATAGTAGTTGAATTGGAATCTACCCTAGAAATCATCTGTGGCCTAATTACCTCATTTCCTACGTGAGTACTATAATTTGCCCAAGGTTACACAGCTAGAAATTTGTAGAGCTGGGATTCAACCTCAGAGAGTGACTTCAGCACTTAGTCTCCCAAACACAGAAGGAGGTTAAGACCTACTCAGGGTGGCCCAGCCAATCAGATGCACAGCCAAGACAAGGCCATCAGTTCCTGTCTCCCAGTCCCTCCACTTTCACAGGTATACACCCTGAAACATAATTAATGCTCAGAAATCCTACGGGAATTTTAGTGATGGAGTTAACGTAGTCCTCTGGGGTTAAGGGAAATAAGGTTCTGTAGGAATCAGAAATTAAATTTTCTCAGGAGGTAGAGAGGATTTATAGAGAAGCACTAATTACAGTTTTGAATATGCTGCCAGCATAGTATTCTTAATTAAATGAGCCAGAATACTTCTTTGGAAACTTTCCTAGATGATCAGGTCTGTGTAAGTGAATACTTATGCCTTAGACTCAAAGGAATGCACCAACCACCTAAAGCCAGCTCTCTCCTTGAGGGAGAGAGTGGTAGGAGGAGAGCAGGACTAGCAGAGAGGGATCTTTCCAGGAGTGATATCATATAGCAATTAGAAGTAGATTAGATGTTCACACAACAGTACAAATGGATGTGAAAAACAGTGTTTACTGAAAAACAGAAAAAGGGATGAGGTATATGGCACTTCATCATTTATGTAAATTAAAGAGGTATGCCCACAAAACAGTATTATACATTTTTGCAGGAACACATTCATACAACATACCTACTAAGCACGTTAGAGCAGTTACCCACAGGAGACAGGGAAAGGCCATGACTAAGCAGGATATACATATATCTTTATATACATTGATCGTGTTTGTGTGTCTATGTTATGATCCTAAGCAATGACAAGGGCAGCAACATTAAATGATTTCTTTTAGAAGTCCTCATACTTCTTGGCACTATTCAGATTTCCTCATTTTCTTTTTTTTCTAGTGTCCTTTTTCTGTCTCAGGATCCTAATCATGTTACCACATGACATTTGGTAGTCATGTCTCCTTAGCTTCTTCTTGGTCCTGACATTTTCTCAGATTTTACTTGTTTCTAATGATCTTAACAGTTTTGAGGACTAGTAGTCAGGTATTTTGTAGAAATTGGTATTGGAATTTGTCTGGTGTTTTTCTCATGATTAAACTGACATAATACATTTTTGGAGGAAGACCACAGATGTACATAATCATTCTTATCATATCAAGAGTACATATGATCAATGAGACTTATCACTTTCATGTTGTATTAATCTGTTCTTACACTGCTATAAAGAAATACTGAAAACTGGGTAATTTATATAGAAAAGAGGTTTTAATAGGCTCACAGTTCTGTGGGCTGTACAGGCTTCTGCTTCTGGGAAAGTTACAGTCATGGTGGAAGGCAAAGGGGAAGTAAGTACCTATTCACATGGCCAGCAGGAGAGGGAGAACGAAAGAGGAGGTGCTACACACTTTTCATACAACCAGATCTCCTGAGAAATCTATTACAAGACAGCATTAGGGGGATGGTGCTAAACCATTAGAAACCACCCACATGATCCAATTACCTCCCACCAGGCCTCACCTCCAACATTGGGAATTACAGTACAACATGAGATTTGGGTGGGGACACAGAGCCAAACTAGATCAGGTATTAACCTTGATCACCCGGCTGAGGTAACGTTTGTCAGGTTTCTTCACTATAAAGTTATTCTTCTTTTTCTGTCTTTCCATATCATACTTACAGATTACTTACTTTAAAACTTTAAGGCTAATTAATAGAATTACAGAAGCCAATGTTAAAAATGAAGTGTTTTAAATTATTAATAACAAAAAGGTTTTTAGACAAGATGGAAAAAAATGCTTCCTTTTTCCTGCACTAACAGTGGGAGAGATATTTTCTTCTGACTCATAAAGCTTGTACAGAGAATCTGATCTGATAAAGTCTTAAGTTGACATTTACAAGGATGTTGATGTTGTTTTCCTTCATAATTTGGAGATGTAAATATTTCAGACTTTCCAGTTGGTTCTGCTATTTCTTAATATACAGCTGTCCTTGGACACATAAGGTGAGAATAATTATAGCATATCACTGTAACAATGTAAGAATCAAGGGGACTAATAAGCAAGGGACTGAGAATATTGGAGGAAAGGACCGTGTTAACATGGCAACAAGGACAGCTTCACGAAAGGTTTAACATACAAGTGTTATTTGAAGAGGCAGAGGAGGCCAGCGGTACACCGCATGCACTAAGGCAGGAAAGGAAAGAACATGACATATAGGCAACGTCTGCCATGTGAGAGCATAGGGTGTGTAGAACTTGTGCGACAGGCTAAAGAGTTTGCACTTCATTCTGTAATCCTGAGTGTGGAGGACAATGACATTTTTGGGCAAGGAGAGTAATACAATCAGATCTGAGCTTTAGAAAAATAGCTGGCAACAATCTAAATGAAATTTGAAGGATAAGAGCCTGGAGAGAAACATAGGAGTTATTATTAAAAACTATGAAAGAATAGATACAAAGGAGGGGATATTGAAAATAGAAGTAAAAATATGTAGAGAGATTATGGAGGCAGAATAGACAGGCCTTGGGGCCAATATCATAGCTAACGGTGGCAGAGACTGGCAGGATCCTTACCAAACCTACATCTTCTTCCAGGGCACATGGCTGGACTACATTTCCCAGCCTCTCTGGCATTAGGCACAGCTATGTGACTGACTCTCCAGCCAAAATGAACATTATGGATGAAAATCATGTATGCCACTTTCAGACCTGTCCTTCCCCCATAAGACTGGAATGGAGAGAACTTTCAAGACCACTCTGAGAGTCATGCATAGAATATAACAGAACTATGGGGTAGAAGGAGCTGTAGCTCCCAAATTACTTCCTGGAGAATTACCCAGCCTGCAATAGACTTTGAGACAACTGAGAAATACACTATTTCCCTACTGAGCCTTTATATGCTTGGACTTTTCTGTAATCACAGCATAGTGTGGAATACCCTAATACCCTAACAAATTAAACATTGATACTTTTTTTTTTTTTTTTTTGAGACGGAGTCTCGCTCTGTCGCCCGGGCTGGAGTGCAGTGGCCGGATCTCAGCTCACTGCAAGCTCCGCCTCCTGGGTTTACGCCATTCTTCTGCCTCAGCCTCCGGAGTAGCTGGGACTACAGGCGCCCGCCACCTCGCCCGGCTAGTTTTTTGTATTTTTTAGTAGAGACGGGGTTTCACAGTGTTAGCCAGGATGGTCTCGATCTCCTGACCTCGTGATCCGCCCGTCTCGGCCTCCCAAAGTGCTGGGATTACAGGCTTGAGCCACCGCGCCCGGCCAAACATTGATACTTTGAAGTGAGTGCTCCCACAACAGAAAACTAAAGCATGTGACCTGGGCTGGTGAGGAGACAAAACATTAGAGACTGGAACGGCTGAGGAGCCCTGTTTTGCTGTGCCAAACTATTTGACAAAATGGTTGCCTGCCTAAAGTTCTAGAAAAGTGATTGTACGTCAGAAAGATAGTGTGTGTTTGCCATTGTGGCTGCTTTGAGTAAGATATTACAAGACAAAGAGACAAAGGTGTGCTTGGGCAAAAATTGTGTGTGGCAAGCAGAGGTGAAAGGAAACAGAGAACGTCTAATGTTGGACTTTGAATAGAAAAGGAAAAAACTGCTTGTAGATCCTGAATAAAAAGACACAAGATACAGGAAGCCAGAAAAGTCCATTAGACTCACGTGAGAAAGACGAGATGAAGGATATTGCCGTCTCATGAGCCTGCTAGCTTCAAGTTAGTAAGAGAGGCATGGGGGGTGGTTAGACAGAGGAAAAAAACATATTTGAAGGGTACATCAGAAAAGAAGTGCTGTTAATTACACAGGAAACAAATTAGCAACAAATGGAACAAAAACCTACTACTTTTTGAGGAAATTTTACTACCAAAGAAACTATAAACCTGGTCTAGAAAAGTCTGTATTATGGAGAGTTGCTCTTTAAAGAAAATCTCAGGAAGAAAGTGAGTGTAGTTGGGAGGGTCTACTCTAACACCCATTTTGGAGATGGACAAATATGAAAATGAACAGGGAAGAATTTCCCAAAGAACAAGACTAGGGGCCTCCCAGAACAGTGAGTGAGAAAGATCATCCCATACAGCAGATCACGGCCTAACTAAGGACTTCTTCATTTAGGGTAGAGAGATTTTACAATGTCTGCCTAGTGGGACTTCTGAGTTGCCAAGGCCCAGTGACCACAGTGTGCCTCACGTTCTTCCTCTGTTTTCTAATGGGCATTCATTATGGTTATCCTTTTCTTCCTCTGTAATCGTGCGCATGTTGAGTAGCCCTGGAGGTAATGGGGGAATAACTGTCCTTTTTCATTAATAGGTCACCAAATTTGAGAAGCAAAATCAGCACCTGGTGGAAATTGCTGCCCATCACTGAGAGATCCTGGACTTGAGGCTGAATGCTATGATGGGATAGGATTTGAGGGAAGGGCACAAGTGTGTTCTTTGTGTGAGAAGCAGAGTGAAATTGCTATTTGACAACCAGTAGGGCAGTCTGTGTGAAAAAGTGACTAAGCGCTCATCGAGCCTGATTCCTCTTCTTTCTAGGCACACATGAAGACTGCATTTCCCAGCCTTCCTTAGAGTTATCTGAGGTCATGTGACTTCGTTATGGCCAAATGGAATGTGAGTAGAATAACCCCTAAAATCCTGCACAGGAAATAAACTTCTGTTGTTTTCAATCATAACATTCTTGGGTCTGTTACCACAGCAGAATCTAGCCTACCTAGACTAACACACTAGCATTTATAGATTACAAGTGTTTTGCTAAGTGCTCTATGTGTATTAGCTCATTTAACCAACAAAACCAACCCAATGAGACAGGTGCAAGTATAATAAAATCTCCATTTTACACGGAGGACACTGAAACTGAGAGGAGCCCCAAATCACACAAATAATAAGAGATAGATAGTTGTACTTGGGAAGGTCCACTCTCTTAACACCCACTTTGGAGATGGACAAATATGAAAATGAACAGTGAAGATCAAGACTAGGGGCCTCCCAGAACAGTGAGGTAGAAAGATCATCCGATAGAGCAGAATCATGGACTAACTAAGGAAGTTACCTTATTTAAGAGCACAAGAGGTAGAAACTTCACCACAATGCTCTATCACTTCTTGAGGCTAAAGATAATTTCTATGTTATTGGAAGCTAGAACAACAGCAGAGATAATAATATAATCCTAGAATATTGGGAAGGTCCCTGGCAATCTTGTTGAGGAAAGCACATGCAGTATTGGAGGCATGAACTAGTGGCAAGGGACTGGGGTGTTCACAGGTGGACATCCACAAGCTGCATGCATTGGTGGCTCCAGAATTTCTGATTTAAGTGGCTAAAGGGCTGTCATTGAGTTGGTGTGAGGTTTGAAATGCAGATGCAAGTACTTTCCATTAGACACAGAAAATGCCAATATTCTTTACTTGAGAATGGGACAAGGAAAGCAACGGAGTTTGAGGGCCTAAATCCCACTTATGCCAGGCCTGAGTACTTCCTATATGGTTGCAGTCAAGTCCAGCCTCATCTCTCTCAGCTTCTCTTCACACACTGGAAGACTCACCCAATCTAAACCCTGCCACCCTACCCTTTCTCACTTCTGTGAGCAGCTAGGTAGCCGAGTGGTGAGCGTGTCCTAAAGATTCATCCAGAGCCGAGTTTGAATTCTGGCTCTGCAATTTATTGTCACTAGTATAACCTCGGGCACATCTATAATAATACCTACCAATGAGGATGATCATGAGGTTTCAATGAAATCATGTATATGATGTGTTTAACATAGTGCCTGGCCCATAATATGCACTTAAACTAAAGAAAAAAACTTTTGGTGTATGAAATTCCAGTATTTTCAGCTTCAAACAACATTTCCTAAATAGCTGCTTATACCTATAAGTGGGAGACTGATTCTCTGCAGACCATGCATTCTGATTTAGGGTGTTGAAAAGAGAGTCAATACATAGCAATTGGAGTGCAGAGGAAAGAGAACTCATCAGGGCCTGGGATGGTCAGCAAAGCCTTCTGGAGGAAACTTCACTTGGATGCAGTTTGAAGGTGGAGTAGATTCACCCAGGACGAAGTGAGTGGGCGAGGCATGGACAAATGCTTAAAAGCAGGAAGCACATGGTATTTTATGGTGGTGATTTTTATTTTGCTAATATAGGCTCCACCCAGGGTATCAATGAGAGCTACGTTAAAAAGGTAGTTTAGGGAAAGATTATAGGGGTCTTGAAATTTCTCCCTCCCTCCTTTCCTTTCTTTCTTTTTTTTTTTTTTTTTTAATTATACTTTAAGTTCTAGGGTACATGTGCACAACGTGTAGGTTTGTTACATATGTATACATGTGCCATGTTGATGTGCTGCACCCGTTAACTCATCATTTACATTAGGTATATCTCCTAATGCTATCCCTCCTCCCCCTTCCCCACAACAGGACCCGGTGTGTGATGATCCCCTTCATGTGTCCAAGTGATCTCATTGTTCAATTCCCACCTATGAGTGAGAACATGGCAGTATTTGGTTTTCTGTTCTTGCAATAGTTTGCTGAGAATGATGGTTTCCAGCTGCATCCATGTCCCTATAAAGGACACGAACTCATCCTTTTTTATGGCTGCGTAGTATTCCATGGTGTATATGTGCCACATTTTCTTAATCCAGTCTGTCACTGATGGACATTTGGGTTTTTTTTTTTATTATACCTTAAGTTCTAGGGTATACGTGCACAACGTGCAGGTTTGTTACATGTGCCACGTTGGTTTGCTGCACCCATCAACTCGTCATTTACATTAGGTATTTCTCATAATGCTATCCCCCCATCCCACCACTCCACAACAGGCCCTGGGATGTGATGTTTCCCACCCTGTGTACTAGTGTTCTCACTGTTCAGTTCCCACCTATTAGTGAGAACATGCAGTGTTTGGTTTTCTCTCCTTGCGACAGTTTGCTCAGAATGATGGTTTCCAGCTTCATCCATGTCCCTACAAAGGATGTGAACTCATCCTTTTTTATGG
>NW_012114688.1:2627860-2629915 GCF_000951035.1 Colobus angolensis palliatus
CTTGTTTTTGTCAGGTTTGTCAAAGATCACATGGTTGTAGATGTGTGGTGTTAAACCTGAGGCTTCTGTTCTGATCCATTGGTCTATGTCTCTGTTTTGACACCAGTACCATGCTGTTTTGGTTACTGTAGCCTTGTAGTATAGTTTGAAGTCAGGTAGCCTCATGCCTCTAGCTTTGTTCTTTTAGCTTCGGATTGTCTTGGCAATGCAGGCTCTTTTTTGGTTCCATATGAACTTCAACGTAGTTTTTTTCCAACTTTGAAGAAAGTCATTGGTAACGTGATGGGGATGGCATTGAATCTATAAATTACCTTGGGCAGTATGGCCATTTTCGTGATATTGATCCTTCCTATTCATGAGCATGGAATGTTCTTCCATTTGTTTGTGTCCTCTTTTATTTCATTGAGCAATGGTTTGTAGTTCTCCTTGTAGAGGTCCTTAATATCCCTTGTAAGTTGGATTCCTAAGTATTTTATTCTCTTTGTAGCAATTGTGAATGGGAATTCATTCATAATTTGGCTCTGTGTCTGTTATTGGTGTATAGGAATGCTTCTGATTTTTGCACATTGATTTTGTATCCTGAGACTTTGCTGAAGTTGCTTATCAGCTTAAGGAGATTTTGGGCTTAGACCATGGGGTTTTTCTAAATATACAATCATGTCATCTGCAAACAGGGACAGTTTGACTTCCTCTTTTCCTAATTGAATACCCTTTATTTCTTTCTCTTGCCTGATTGCCCTAGCCAGAACTTCCAACACTATGTTGAATAAGAGTGGTGAGAGAAGGCATCCCTGTCTTGTACCAGTTTTCAAAGGGAATGCTTCCAGTTTTTGCCCATTCAGTATGATATTGGCTGTGGGTTTGTCATACATACTTGTTATTATTTTGAGATATGTTCCATTAATACCTAGTTTATTGAGAGTTTTTAACATGAAGGGCTGTTGAATTTTGTCACAGGCCTTTTCTGCATCTATTGAGATAATCATGTGGTTTTTGTCTTTGGTACTGTTTATGTGATGGATTATGTTTGATTTACGTATGTTGAACCAGCCTTGCATCCCAGGGATGAAGCCGACTTGATCTTGGTGGATAAGCTTTTTGATGTGCTGCTGGATTCGGTTTGCCAGTATTTTATTGAGGATTTTCGCATTGATGTTCATCAGGGATATTGTTTTAAAATTCTCTTTTTTTGTTGTTTCTCTGCCAGGCTTTGGTATCAGGATGATGCAGGCCTCAAAAAATGAGTTAGGGAGGATTCCCTCTTTTTCTATTGATTGGAATAATTTCAGAAGGAATGGTACCAGCTCCTGTTTGTACCTGTGTTAGAATTCAGCTGTGAATCTGTCTGGTCCTGGACTTTTTTTGGTTGGTAGGCTATTAGTTATTGCCTCAATTTCAGAGTCTGTTATTGTTCTATTGAGGGATTCAACTTCTTCCTGGTTTACTCTTGGGAGGGTGTATGTGTCAGAAATTTATGCATTTCTTCTAGATTTTCTAGTTTATTTGCATAGAAGTGCTTATAGTATTCTCTGTTGGCAGTTTGTATTTCTGTGGGATCAGTGGTGATATCCCCTTTATCATTTTTTAATTACATCTATTTGATTCTTCTCTCTTTTCTTTATTAGTCTGGCTAGTGGTCGATCAATTTTGTTGATCTTTTAAAAAAACCAGCTCCTGGATTCACTGATTTTTTTGAAGGGTTTTTTTGTGTCTCTAACTCCTTCAGTTCTGCTCTGATCTTAGTTATTTATTACTTCTCTTAGCTTTTGAATTTGTTTGCTCTTGCTTCTCTAGTTCTTTTAATTGTGATGTTAAGGTGTCGATTTTAGATCTATCTTTCTCTTGTGGGCATTTAGTGCTATAAATTTCCCTCTACACATTGCTTTAAATGTGTCCCAGAGACTCTGGTACGTTGTGTGTTTGTTCTCATTAGTTTCAAAGAACATCTTTATCTCTGCCTTCATTTCATTATTTACCCAGTAGTCATTCAGGAGCAGATTGTTCATTTCCATGTAGTTGTGCAGTTTTGAGTGAGTTTCTTAATCCTGTGTTCTA
>NW_012114688.1:2630815-2704060 GCF_000951035.1 Colobus angolensis palliatus
TTAGTTTGACTGGATATGAAATTCTGGGTTGAAAATTCTTTTCTTTAAGAATGTTGAATATTGGCCCCCACTCTCTTCTGGCTTGTAGAGTTTCTCTCAGATATCCGTTGTTAGTCTGATGGGCTTCCCTTTGTGGGTACCCCAACCTTTCTCTTTGGCTTCTCTTAACAGTTTTTCCTTCATTTCAACCTTGGTGAATCTGACAATTGTGTGTCTTGGAGTTGCTCTTCTCAAGGAGTATCTTTGTGGTGTTCTCTGTATTTCCTAAATTTGAATGTTGAACTGCCTTGCTAGGTTGGGGAAGTTTTCCTGGATAATATCCTGAAGGGTGTTTTCCAAGTTGGTTCCGTTCTCCCCGTCACTTTCAGGTACGACAATCAAACATAGATTTGGTCTTTTCACTTAGTCCCATATTCCTGGGAAGTTTGTTCATTTCTTTTTACTTTTTTTTCTCTTAACTTCTCTTCTTGCTTCATTTCATTAATTTGATCTTCAATCACTGATACCCTTTCTTACACTTGATCGAATCGGCTACTGAAGCTTGTGCTTGCATCATGTAGTTCTTGTGCCATGGTTTTCGGTTCCATCAGGTCTTTTAAGGTCTTCACTACTCTGTTTATTCTAGTTAGCCATTTGTCTAATCTTTTTTCAAGGTTTTTAGCTTTCTTGTGATGGATTTGAACATCCTCCTGTAGCTCGAATAAGTTTGTTATTACCGACCTTCTGAAGCCTACTTCTGCCAACTCGGCAAAGTCATTCTCCATCCAGCTTTGTTCCACTGCTGGTGAGTAACTGCAATCCTTTGGAGGAGAACAGGTGCTCTGGTTTTTAGAATTTTTAGCTTTTCTGCTCTGGATTATCCCAATCTTTTTGGTTTTATCTACCTTTGGTGTTTGATGTTGGTGATCTACAGATGGGGTTTTGGTGTGGATGTCCTTTTTACTGATGTTGATGCTATTCCTTCCTGTTTGTTAGTATTCCTTCTAACAGCCAGGTCCCTCAGCTGCAGGTCTGATGGAGTTTGCTGGAGGTCCACTTCAGACCCTATTTGCCTGAATATCACCAGCAGAGTCTGCAGAACAGCAAGTATTGCAGAACAGCAAATATTGCTGCCTGATCCTTCCTCTGGAAGCTTCATCTCAGAGGGGCACCTGGCTACATGAGGTGCCAGTCAGCCCCTACTGGGAGGTGTCTCCTGGTTAGGCTACACAGGGGTCAGGAACCCACTTGAAGAGGCAGTCTCTCCGTTCTCAGAGATCAAACACCATGCTGGGAGAACCTCTGCTCTCTCCAGAGCTGTCAGACAGGGACATTTAAGTCTGCAGAAGTTTCTGCTGCCTTTTGTTCAGCTATGCCCTGCCCCCAGAGATGGAGTCTACAGAGGCAGGTAGGCCTCGTTGAGCTGTGGTGGGCTCCACCAAGTTCGAGCTTCCTGGCTGCTTTGTTTACATAATCAAGCCTCAGCAATGACGGATGCTCCTCCCCAAGCCAGGCTGCCACCTTGCAGTTTGATTTCGTACTGCTGTGCTAGCAGTGAGGAAGGCTCAGTGGGCATGGGACCCACTCAGCCAGTTGCAGGATATAATCTTCTTGTGTTCCGTTTGCTAAGACCACTGGAAAACCTCAGTATTTGGGTGGCAGTGACCTGATTTTTCCCGGTACAGTCTGTCACAGCTTCCCTTGGCTAGGAAAGGGGAATCCCCCAACCCCTTGTACTTCCTGGGTGAGGTGATGCCCCACCCTGCTTTGGCTCACCTTCCATGAGCTGCACCCACTGTCCAACCAGTCCCAATAAGATGAAGCAGATACCCCTGTTGGAAATGCAGAAATCACCCATCTTCTGTGTCGATCACTCTGGGAGCTGCAGACCCTCTTTCCTTTCTTTTATAACAACAGCAGCAACAGCAATGACAACCCCCCTCCACCACCACCTCCCGCCCCAAGAAAAATGGCCCAATTATTAAACTGTGCTCTCAGATTAAAAATTAAAACCCAAATCTCAGCACCCACATGTAGTTGAGGGGACCTGTGGCCACACAGAAGGGTTTTAGCAACTGTGTTCCTTTTACAATAAGGTGTCCAAGGACTGTATTCACCTAGGATGAATCACAGCAATTTGCAGCTCTGTATTGTTAGAGACATTTCAATTCTGCTATTAGCCAGCCAGAGCTCAAAGGGTTCTGCCTTCATCTGGTCCAGGATTAAGACAAAAGTATCGCTGGGACTGGAAGGGGGTGTAGGTCCTGGCTTTGTGAACTGTAGGTGAGAACAGAGTGTGATTGAATGCCAGTGAAGCCTAAAGTCTTAAGTCCAGTTAGGGGTCCTCTAAGGAGTTTGTCTTCATTGAGCTACCTTCTTCAAACTTTTCAGGGTATATTCTACGTGTAGATTTTCTTCAATGAGTAAAACCTTATTCACTTACTACTAGTTATAAACCATAGATGATTTCTTCCTATTGTTTCATCAATGTTGCTTATATATTGTCACATAAACTGTTACATTAGTTTAATGGTGTAAAAAAAAATTCTGTGAGCCTAGTCTGATTAAGGCATTGCTGCATTTTTTAAAATATTGGAATGTAGTACACATAGTGTATACATCATCAGCACATAGCTCCATATAATACATCACCATCACGCATAGGACATTTTCATCATCCAAAAAGCCAAGCTCAGGTTCCTTCCCCAAAACGACTCCCTATTTATTTACTATACAGACTTCTAAAGCTACAGTTTAGTTTCACTTGCCTTTTTTTTTTTTTTTGAGATGGAGTCTCCATCTGTTGCCCAGGGTGGAATGCAGTGGTGCGGTATCAGCTCACTGCAACCTCTGCCTCCCAGGTTCAAGCAATTCTCCTGCCTCAGCCTACCAAGTAGCTGTGACTACAGGCATGTGCCACCACACCTGGCTAATTTTTGTATTTTTAGTAGAGAAGGGATTTTACCATGTTGGCCAGGCTGGTGTTGAACTCCTGATCTCAAGTGATCTGCCCACCTGTCTCCCAAAGTGTTGGGATTATAGGCATGAGCCACTGCTCCTGGCCAGTTTTACTTGTTTTTGACCTTACGTAAGTGGAATCATTTATATATCATCACAGTATATATTTTTTAATGTTGAATTTCTGTGCTCACAATAATGTTTGTAAAATTTGTTCACATTGTATAGTTTTATTCATCATGAGTGCTATATGGTATTTCACTAAATGAGTACACCACAATTTCTACTATGAATGGACATTTGAGTTGCTTCCATTTGGGGACCATTACAAATAAGGCTGTTATCAACACTCTTATAAATATCTTTTTGTCCGCATGTGCTTGCACTTCTGTTGGTATAGGCCTAGGAATGGAATTGCTGGGTCACAGAGTAGGTGTTTATTTCAATTTATATTTTCTTGATTACTAATGAGGTTGAGCACCTTTCATAGGTATATTAGCTATTTGGTATCCTCTTTTTTGTACAGGAGGCATCTTGAATTGTCGGTATTTTTATCAGTTTGTACAAGTTTTTCATGTGTTTTGGACACAAGTTGCTCACGTTTACATGTGTTGCAAATATCTTCTACTCTTTGGCTTACTTTCCCCCTTCTTTTAATAATGCCATTTAATGAACAAAAGCTCTTAATTTAATGTAATATAGTCCAATTTATCAATATTTTCCTCTATTGTTAGTGATCTTTGTGTCATTTAATAAATTTTTTCTGTAGCCTCACATCATGAAGATATTTTCTTATTTTATCTTATAGAAGCTTTATTATTTTACTCTTTACATTTAGAGCTACGACGCACTGAGAATTGATTTTTATGTGTGGTGTGACGTAATCATCAAGTTTCTCTTTTTCTCCCCAAACAGTTACTCAATAGACTGAGCACTATTTACTGAATGATCCTTTCTTTACTGCTCTACAGTGCCAGCTTGTAAGATTGAATGTCCAAGTATGTGTGGATCTGTTTGAAAACTCTCTTCTGTAGTCTATTTTTCCACCCTTACATCAATATCACACTGTCTTAATTACTGTAGTTTAATTACCTATAAGTGTTGATATCTGATGGAGTAAGTCCTTAGGCTTTAGGCTATTTACAGTCCTTTGTATTTCCATATATATTTTAGAAGCTGCTCAGAATTTTTTATTAAAAAACACTGCTGTGATTTTAATGGAGATTGCATATAATGGAGTTTATGATTCATAGAGTTTTCTTCATTCTTCCAAGATGGGGTATTTCTCTATTTATGTAGGACTTCAGTAATTTCTCTCAACATATGTTATTTTCTGTGCAGAGGTTTTGTGCATATTTTGTTAGATTTATTCAAAAGTATTTGGTAGTTTTGCTACTGTGAAATGATATCTGCTTTAAATTTTTATTTTCTAATTTTTAATGCTGGTATTGATTTCATATCTTGACCTTGCATCTGGCAACCTTGCAAAGCTCACTTATTATTTATGATACTTTAATTGTAATTATGGATTTTCTTTGCATATACAAGTAGCATTTGCAAACAATCATAGTTTTATCTCTTTCTATTCCTTATACCCTTGGTTTAATTTCTGGTATTGTTGTAATTACTAGGATTTCCATTAGAATACTGTGAAGAAGTGGTGATTCTGGGCATACTTGTCTTGTTCCTAGTCTCAGAGAGAAAGCGTTCAACATTTCACCATTTATTATGATGCTGGGTTTTTACATGGCCCTAATGAAATTAAAGAAATTATCTTCCTTTCCTAGTTCTTAGTCTTTTTTCATGAATAGCTTTGAATTTAATTAAATATTTTTTAACCTATTGAGATGTCAGCAGTTTTTATCTTTCATGGTGTTAATACAGTGAATTACCCTGCCTGACTTTTCCAATGGTAAACGAGTCTTGCATTTCTAGAAATTATCCAACTTCGTTTTGATCAATTGCACCTTTTATATATTGTTGTATTAAGTTTGCTAATATTCCTTTTAGAATATTTGCATCTATGTTTGTAAGTAATATTGACTGTAATTTCTTTGGTATCAAGTTGATGGTGCCAAAATTTTAGGACTTTATAAAACAAATTGGAAAATTTCCCCTTTTTCCCTATTCTCTAGAATACTCTGTGTAATTGTTCTATTTCTTTCTCATATGTTTGGTAAAATTTACCAGTGAAGCCCAACTTTTCTTTGTGGGAACAGAATTGAATATAAAATTTAAAAAATATGGCCGGGCGCAGTGGCTCAAGCCTGTAATCCCAGCACTTTGGGAGGCCGAGACGGGCGGATCACGAGGTCAGGAGATCCAGACTATCCTGGCTAACACGGTGAAACCCCATCTCTACTAAAAATACAAAAACTAGCCGGGCGAGGTGGCGGGCGCCTGTAGTCCCAGCTACTCGGGAGGCTGAGGCAGGAGAATGGCATAAACCCAGGAGGCGGAGCTTGCAGTGAGCTGAGATCTGGCCACTGCACTCCAGTCCCGGCGACAGAGCGAGATTCCGCCTCAAAAAAAAAAAAAAAAAAATTAAAAAATATTCATAGATTATTCATATACTCTATTTCTTCTTGTATCAATTTTAGTAAGTTGTGCTTTTTAAGAAATTTGTCCATAACATGTAAAAATTCAAGTTTATTGGCATAAAATTGTTCATGTTATCCTCATATTAACTTTGTAGCATCTGTGATGAAATTTTGTAGTCTGTGATGATATCCCCCTTGTTATTTATTTATGTATTTATTGAGATAGGGTCTACTCTGTTGCCCAGGCTGGAGTGTAGTGGTGCAACCAGAGCTCACAGCAGCCTCGACTTCTCAGGCTCAAGCAATCCTCCCACCTCAGCCTCCTGAGTAGTTGGGACTACAAGTGTGCACCACCATGCCTGGATATTTATTTTATTTTTTGTAGAAATGATATTTCATTATGTTGCTCAGCCTGGTCTCAAACTCCTGAGTTCAAGTGATCCTTCTGTTTTGGCCTCCCAAAGTGTTGGGATTACAGGTGTGAACCACTGTGCCTGACCCTTTTTATTTTTGATAATGGGTAATTTGCTCTTGCTGTCTTGCTCGCTTGCTCTGGCTCTTGCTTTTGGTTTATTTTCTTTTTCTTGATCGGTCTTGCCAGTTTATCAATCTTATTGTACTTTTTAATGAACAAACTTTTGGCCTACTGATTCTCTTTATTGTCATCTGTATTATATTTCATTAATTTTTTTCTGTTTTAATTTTTTACCTCCCTCACCTGTCTTTTTTATTTAATTTGCCTTTCCTCTTCTAAAATCTTGGGTGGTATACTTAAACCATTGATTTCAATGGTTTTCTTTTATTACTTGCATTTCAGGCTGTAAATTTTATTCTGCGTATGGTTTAGCTATATCCCACAAGTTTTGATATTATCAATGTTTACATTCAATTAGTTTCAACTATTTTAAAATACTAATTGTGAGGGGTTTTTGAAATTTGCAAGTAGTTTTAAAACTTCCAAACATATGGGCACTTTACAGTTACCTTTGTAAAAATTAATTTTTAGCTTATATCTACTATGGTCCAAATTTTTTGGAGATTTTCTTTCTGATCTTGGCCCCGCAATTCTGCACTGCCTTAGTACGTCTCAAATGGCTGTATTAAGCTGGGAATCATACAGTTGAAGAAGGCCATTACATGTGCTGGGAACATGCACCTTTGAAGGCTTAGCTAGTGGTTCTCAACCTATCAGATGCAACACTGCCATTTAAAATACATATATTTGCAATATTCCTTTTTCTATCCTGAAAAAAATTATAGATAATCTAAAGATTTAGAAAACAATACAGTATCCTGTTACATGGAGGATAAATAAATAAAAAGTAATTCGTAACAAAATATGTTTTTCAACCTGGAAATGTTCAGGCATGACTACACGAGAGACAGGATAAAGTTGGCCGATGTTTTCTTCTACTTACATTGAGTTAATATGGATGTAAGAGAAGTAAGACAATACTCAAAGCATATTTATTGTTGACACTTTTTCCTTGTATTTAACATTTTGAGATAAAGGCTAAATGAGCATATTTGTGTGCGTATACAAGTACAGTCAATGTGACTGTGACAACTGCAAATGAAAAGCTGATAAACGTGTGTTGCCTTGTTGACTCAAATACCAGAAGCTGCGTTGTCATTGATGAAGGAATATTTCGAAGTGCTGAACAATTCTTGATAAAGTTCCGAAACAAACAAAGCACAATCTTCCCTCGATTTACATGGGAGTTGCATTCCTGAAAAATTCAGTATATTTTAAAACCATGCAAAATATCCTTTAAAAAAATATGTAACATGGAGTTTAGGACCAAGGCTCAGGTAACTACAAAAATTTTTACCTACATAAATTTCTAGTGGAGTGTTTGAAATTTGTTTAGGACTGTCTCCTTCACTGTGGGACATTTGCAGATTTCTCCCTTGCCCAGTAAATCTCAATAGCACCTCTTCCCCCAATTATTGTGAAAATCAGTTCCTCCACATTCAACCAATTTTCCAACACCGTCCGAGCAGCACTGCCATCCTTGTTGAGAACGTGCATCTAGTTCGTCTTAAGATAGAACTGCCCCCCTCATCCCCACTTTGTCTCCCAAATTCTGTGAAAGCCCAGTACAGGCACTGGGTGATACAGCAAGCCATTTAGGAGGATTCCCAATTTGTATTGTTGAATCATCTTTAAATTTGTTTTTATTATTTTTTAAAATGTCTTATCATCTTCCAAAAAGGATGTTTTGGTGAACTGCAAAGAGATATACTCATAGACAGGAAAAAGACTTGGTAGGATGAAGAATGAAAGAAAAACAGACAGGCAGAATAAAGCTGAAAGCTGAGCCTAGTATCTAAAACACACACTCCCAGGGCTTGTATACGCAATAAAGTTGAGAAGTAACTGGGTTGTCAACTTAAAGAGGAATACTTGATCAGACACACAATTCTATCTTGATAAGATTAAAAACAAACTCTAGTCATCCTTCAGTACCTGTAGGAGACTGGCTGTAGGACCTTTGTGGACACCAATCTCCGCAGATACTCAAGTCCCTTATGTAAAATGGCATAGTATTTGCATAGTATTTGTATGCACCTCCTCCCATATACTTTAAATAATCTCTAGATTACCTGTAATACCTAATACAATATAAGTGCTCTGGAAATAGTTGTTATACTTTTTTTTTCATTTGTGTCACTTTTATTATTTTTAATTTTTTAGAATATTTTCAATCCATGGTTGGGTGCGGAACCTGCGGATACAGAGGACTGACTATAATATCAAGGTAAGGACATGGACTCTGGACCTAAACTGCGTACATTCAACTTGGCTTCACTTTTACAAACTGTGGGACCTTGAGCAAATCACCACATGCTTCTGTGCTGTTACCTATAACAGGATAATATCACTACCTACAATACCACCTAGGTCTATTGTGAGGATTAGATAAGTTGGTGTACATAAAGTTCTTAGGAGAGTATACAGTAGTTACTTGTAAACACTATATAAACATTTGCCAAATAAGCAGAAAAAGTTCTCAGAGAAAACACAGTTTTTCCCAGCAGTTTCTCTAGTAGATGTGGAATTGAATTACCTAGACTGAAAACTCAGAGGAAACTTGGCATTCATCAATTCTAACCTGTTTGTGTTACAGTGCAGGAAACTGCAGCCAGAGACTGAAAGTCTAGGGGCTAAGCTCACATATTAGTTGAGGATCCACAAGTTAGTTGAGGATCCCGGTCCCCTGGCTCCTTTCTGCTGCTCTTTCCAATATGTCAGCCTGGAGCTGGCCTGGGGAGGGGTGCAGAGAAGCAGCCTATTGTCTTTCCTTCCCAGAGTGTCCACAGGTTCCAAAATTCCACCTTCTCCCAACTGTTCCATAACACCCCAAACTCTCATTTCTTCCTAAGGACAGAGAGCAAAGAATAAATCAGGTATGAATGACCCCTAAACTCAAACCCTCAAGGAATATGCAAACACATAATAGAGTTCCCTTAAATATAACAAATCTTCAACTTTGAGGAGGAGGGGGAATGGGTAGGTGGGAGGCAAAGGTTTTAAATTTAGAATTTAAAATTGAATTGTCTAAACTGGCAAAAGTCTCACCACTTTCCAGTTGTGAGACTGCACACAAAGGTACTTGAGAGTCTCCAAGCCTCATTTTTCTCTTCTGTAATGTCAAAACAGAGATCATAGGGCTGACGGAATGGACTCTTTGTGGCAATAAGATAACATATTATAAACAGGACTTAAGGCTGTGCCAGGTAAGAATGAAGTCACACACCCTTACTCTTAAGGAATAAACTATGTTCTAACTGTCATAAGGTGTTTTCTTTCACTCTAGCAGTTAAACAAGCACTGATAAGTCTCCACCCCTCAGTAAACATGGGACACATGCAACATGCATGTTTGCTTACTATGTATGCAAGCATTCCTCACTTTCTAAACATTTATTGCCCCCTGTAACCTGTTGAATATGTATACTTGGCCAAACAGTTCAGCATAAATTCCTGCTTTACCCCTCTCTCCCTTGAAGTGCCTGCTTTTGGTCTCTGCTGGAGGCTATGCTTCCCAGCATACCAGGATGGCCACCCTGCAGGCTGTAACCCTTTGTAAGAAATAAAGCTCTCCTCTCCAAGTTTCTGAACCTTGTGATTCTTCAGTTAATAGTAACATGGGGATGATAATAATCAATGCCTCACAGGTTGTTGTGAAGAAGAAATGAAATAATGCAAAGCACCTAGCACCATGCCTGGCAGAGAGTCAGGGGCCAATAAATGTTCATCATATTTGCTATTATTATTATTACAGGCATCAGCAACCTATCAGAAGAGAAATATTTTTCCTTTGCTCTTTGAAGAAATGAGGCCACCCCAGAAAGGCTTTATTGGTGTCTTCTTACTCCAGGAACTCAGTTACCTTGCAGAGGGGAATGGGAATGTCTGGAAAGAAAAAACCTGAAGCTCAGTTCCCCTAGGAGCACATAAAGCATCACAAAGACAGAAGGGTTGCAGGGCTGAATCCAATTCAACCACTCACTCTAGTGTGTTCCTGAGAGTGTTGTCTTCCCTCTATGACCCTTAAACAAATATGTATATGTTCACTGTCCATAATATAATATAAGACAGGGTTTGGTATGATTAAGATGCTGCTTATTAAATGAGGAACTCTGAGATACTGCACAAGAAATCTAGAAACTTCATGAATTGGGGGTGAATCTCCCCATGGTGAAAGTTCAGAAAGACTGGCTGCAACGGGCTTTGCAAAATACATGCTTATAAATACATTTTCTCTTCCTTTAACAAGGAAAATGATAAAACTTCATAATTACAGCAAGAAATACTGGGAAACAAAAAATATGCCCTTAAAAATTCAATAACTTAATATATTCATTGTACTTAGCTGTTATGGGAAATCCAATATCTTACTGTTGATTTTAATTTTCCAAGGGACTTTGAACTATATGTGTGTAGGTGGTGGTAAATGCCTTCGTTATGGCTGCTGGGTTCTGCAGACTCTCTGCACACAGAGGTGTAGGTGGTTAGACTTGTGTTTTCTGGGAAGCAAGGGCAAGTAAGGAGTATCTACTATGGGCCAGCTACATGTCTTTGGTATTCCATTCAACAGACTCCTCCCTGTGTTAGAGGAAACATTATTCTTCCCAGCGTATAACAGGACTCTCTGTCCTCTAGGGAACTGGGAAATTATTTCCTTCCTCTCCCTCTTTTACTTCCCCCCAAGGGAAAGAATGACTTCTCTTCCTAGGGAGGTTGGAGAAGGGTCCTAAACAGTGGGCTCTCTTGTTTAGGCTGACTGTGCACAGGTTGAGACACCTATTTCATTGCTTCTGCTTTCCTATGGGAAGAACAGTTGAATCCCAGCCCAGGATCTGGAGGTTGATGTCTCTCTTCTTGGTCTCCAGAATTCATCGATTTGAGGCATGCATCTGACCTCCATGTTTCTGCACCACAGACTCAATTCTCCTCGCGTGCAGGTCCAGACCCAGCTGGGGTTGTATCATTTTGAAGGTCATCTGTTGCAGGTCCACTTTCAGGGCTCCTACTCAACAACCAATAGAGGTGCTGTATTCATCTGTATTTGCTGAAATATGGCTATTTCTCAATTTGTTCAGAATCAGAGAAGCTCTACTACCCAGAAGAGTTGGAATGGGCTTTGAAATGTAACCCAAGTGTCTTATTATGCAGGTAAAAAGCCAAAACTCATATGCCCATCTTGCCAGCTGACCTTCCCAGACCCCACCCAGGTCTGGTCACATAATAATGTGCATTGCCCAAGGTGGCTTGATTGCCTGGTCTGGCAGCTGGAGGAGTGGGCCCTGCACCTGACTTCATCGTGTCTTGGCTTTGTCCGAGTAGTCCCCTTGCCTTCAATTGTTCTGTGGCTAATGTTTTCACTCATTTAGAAACATCTGCATCTTTCTTCCCCCGCAGTGCTCTGAACCGTTTTTTTTGTTTTGTTTTGTTTTGTTTTGTTTTTGTTTTTTTGCTGGGGGCACTGTCACCAGTGTCTTGAGATATGTTCCTCTTCTGGATCTGACCCCAGAGGACGGGAACCTGCATGGAGGTCTGCTGCCTCCCTGCCTAGCACTTTCTGCTCCCACCAGGGTGCATACCTCTGTGAATTACATGGCTGGACTTCTCTTAACATCAGACTCTATTAACTAGAACAATAGTTTTATCTCATCCTGTGATTCAAAGACGGTTGCTAGGGAAACCAGTGGGGATATGTTTAATCTGTAAATCCTGTAATTGCCCTAAATTAGCAACAATTCATACGCTTGCTTCAAAAGGATTTGGACTGAGCTGACTGGGAAGCAGGTGAGTGAGGAAGAACAATCACAGGTTGGCTCCCCTTGTGATCTGTTCACATTCCTCATAAGGTGTTTTTTCCTGCTGCTTTGCCAAAAAGCTAAAGGGATTAAAGAGGGAGCACTGCAGTGTCCTTCTAATGGACCAGGAAAGCTAGAAAGACAAAATAATACAGTCTTTCTCTTCTTATGGATTCAAGTGGTCAGAGCTGAGTGATTGGAGGCTGTACTGGTGGTGATGGAGAGAGATAAGAGGATAAATAATCCATTTTACTTTAAAATGGATTCAGAATCCTATAATTGTAGTTTGTAGGGGGCTACTAACTCCAAACGAGGAGAAGTGAGGTATTTGGGAAGTCTTATCATCAGAAGAGACCGGGGTGGTCTGAGCATAGGAGCACAGAGTCAGGTTTGGAGGCACGCCCAGCATCATCCCTGCCAAGCCATTCCTTAATCCACAGCAGTATTCAGTGGGTCACCCACACGCTGCTTGGGCACTGCCAAAAACGAAGAACTTGCTCCTTCCCAGAGCAGCTCATTTTGTTTTTAAACAGCCCTGATTGTTAGAAAATCTGCCTTAAATTGAACTGAAAAATAGGGTGCGGGGGCAGGGGGGCACTTTTCCTCCTTGACTTGGCTGACTGGCTGAGCTCACAGAGGTTTCTTCATAAGACATGCCCTACCTCTGTCACAGGGCCCACACCCAGCAAGCCACGCTGGCTCAAGGGCCCAGAACTATCCAGACAGTTGAAGAGTCCCACCTTGAGGCACAGTAGAGAAGCAGTAGGGAAAAAAATGAACATTCCTTGATGTAGTGTTTGATTAAGAATAAAGTGCACAGCGTCTGTCTCTCAGGGCCCTGCAGTGTTTGTGATTTAAAAAAAAAAAGCAAAATCTAAGTGCAGACCCTGTTGCCCAGGAGAAATATCACATGAAACTCTTTATACAAAATGGTTCTGAGAATCATCACTACCATTATCGGTGGAGATGACTCAGTATTTTAGACTTAGCTAGTTATGCAAAGTCCAGGGAGGTCGTTGTGCTCTCTTTTGGAAACATAACAGTTCCATTAACGCAGCTGAATATCACATTTGCTCTGAGCAGCTGCATCCCACTGATGACTCATGTTGAACGCTACAATCAGTGAAAACTTGGAGGGTATTTCTCCTTTGTAGGTGCAATATCATATGATCCCTAAACCCAGCTCTACTGGGACTATGGGTGTCCAGGATCCCTCCTAGCTCCTTGCCTGCTTTTGCTGTCAAGTTTGTAAGTTCACCTTCTGTATTTGAAAATTCAGGATTGCAGGCCAGTGCAATGGCTTGCACCTATAATCCCAGCACTTTGGGATGCTGAGGTAGGAGGATCTCTTGAGCCCAGGAGTTTGATCAAGACCAGCCAGGGAAACATAGGGAGACCTCATCTCTACTAAAAATAATTTTAAAAAAATAGCCAGGTGTGATGGTGCATGTCTATAGCCCCAGCTACTCAGGAGGCTGAGGTGGGAGGATGGCTTGAACCTGGGAGGCCGAGGATGCAGGTAGCCATGATCATGCCTCTGCACCACAACCTGGGCAAAAAAGCAAGACCCCTGTCTCAATAAAATAAAATTTAGGATTGCAGGGATTGCAACCTCCTGTCTCTGGTTCTTTGTTACCTGTCCTGCTCTGTGAAGTCTTAGGCGGTCACTGCCTGTGCATAGTTGATATGTCTACATGATCCCATTCTCTTCAGCTCTAATTTATCCAGACCAGCATGTTTAATGAGGTTAGATGTCTGACCTACCCTTTATTAATGTCTATTCTCTCTTTTCTAATTTATTGACAGAAAAGTTGGAGGAAAGTCAGAAGCCGGGGAGTTTTGCTTTCTCTGATCTGTTGAAGCAGTATAATTAGTTTATCTAATAGTATACTGCCCTTGTGAGAGGTAACAATGCGAGATTTTGGAAAAAGACATCTAACCTGAGTGCTTATACTTTACATAGCCCTTTTGCATTGTTTAGTACTACTGGTTTTTATGCTACTTAATTGTTTTAAAACAGATATTTATAAAAATAGACACAATTTGCTAAATTTCACTCAGTTCAGTCACTCTTAATGGAAAGTCTAGTTTTGTATGCCACAAAGCCATAACCAAGGTGTACCTCATTGTAGAAAAAGAATCCAGAAAGAAGGAAATGGTTTTGAGTAGCAACTTTGAAAATTTCAAACTATGAAACAAAGGCAGAAATCACTGTTAGAAAGTCCTTGGCTTTCCAGGAAGTCCAAAGCCCAAATGAAAAAGGCATCTTGATTTTCTCTCTGAACTCTGTGCAAGGTTTACTAAGAAACTACCTACCACGTAAAACTGGGAAATACACAAAATACGTATTTCTTAGAAGGTGAGGGGTGTTAGTGATTTTGGCCTCACATTAAGAGAGCCAGAACATGCATGAACTGCTAGAAATAAGGGACGGAAAGACAGGACTGGGTTCTGGGGCTGCATCCAGGGAAAACATGTCAGTACTGTACACCTAACACCAGATGAGTGGACAGAGACATGTCAGGAGAAAAGAAGAAAAAGGAATGACCTGGGCTCCAAAAAGGAAAGGGCACGGGATTTGTGGGAGGGTATGAGGCATCAGAAAGGAGAAAGGAAGGTGATACATAATCACTTTTCTATTTTCTTTCAGAATAATGACTTAAGTAACACTGGTCACTGCAATCAAAGTCTTAATATGAAAAACCAAGTAAGTACATGGCTCTGACATTCCAGAATTCCTTGGTGTGGAGTTAGGACTAGGAAGAATCACAGCCAAAAACAACTAACAGTAACTCCCATAGCAATGCTCTGTATTTAAGACATAGATACATCCATAATATATACACTCTGGAGTGGTTTATTAAAAGGCACTTAGAGCCATTCATAAAGAAATAAATGATAGTGCAAGGCAGCTGGACGCAATGGCCAGGAGGGGAGTTAGCAGTGAGTGCTCCTGGGGAGATGCCGAGGCTGGCTGGGCAGAGGGTACAGCGAGGGAGGCCTAAGGGAGCCCTCGTGGGCCTGGGTGATAGTGTCCTCAGAATTCCCCAGTGTGTGTGACCTCTGCAGCTTGACTGTTCCTAAGGGAAGTTTGGAGGATAAAGACAGCATCTCTGGGCAAGACATAAGACACCAGACCAGTGTTCTTCAGGTCTGGGACCCCTACAGAGCAAGAGCTGGGAAAGTGTACTGTTATTGGAGGCAAAGCAATCATAATTCCATTCCAGAAATGTGTTCCTTGCAAATCTAGGTACCTGCTGCTCACTGTTCAATGGTGGCAGACATTTCAGTGTAGGCAGCTGAGTGCTTCTCTTGCATAGACAGGCTGCTTCCCACTTCCCCACCCAAGGAGCACCTGGAAACATGTGTGCATGTGTTTGTCACAATGTCTGTGTGTGTGTGTGTGTGTGTGTGTGTGTGTGTGTAGAGGCTACTGGTATAAAGTATCCAGGACCAGAGATGCTTAATGTCCTGCAACACAAGGTCAGTTCCTCAGAGCAAATACAGACCCCATTATAAAACAATGTGCTTTGGATCCTGTCAAGGGAAATTCCCTTAAAAGAACTAAATAGACTTAAAGTTGGTTTCAGTAAGGTAGACATTTGAATGTGTATATTCCAATGTTTTCTGCTTTTAAATTTAAAAGCTCTTAAAGTTAGAAAATACAGATCAGCATAAAGAAAATGATCAAATAATCCTCACTCATACTATTTAAGTTATTATTAATATGTTGGTATTGATTAATATGTCAGTGTCTTTCCATTTATTCATGAAAATAAGACAATTATACATATTTTAGTCAGCTGTTTTTAATTACTACATTGTGAATAATCTTCATTGTCTTAAATATATCCTTTTGTATATAATTTTTAGTTGCTTCCTAATACTGTATTTTATGGCTGTACCATTGTTCAACTATCCTCCATTGTTGAATAGCTAGATTTTTTTTTTCTATTAACACAATGTGGCAATTTATCTTTTCCTCAGAATGGTTTTTTATTGTCAGAGAGCAAAAGGATGTTTAACAGCTGGAGGGTAAGAGGATAGATAGAGTGACAAGAAATTAGGGTCTGCAATGAGAAGACATTGCTTCAAGTCCCAACTCTGCCACTTACTAACCATGTGACCTTAAGCCAGTCAGCTCAATCTCTGTGTGCCTCAGCATCCTCATCTGCAATATGAGAATAACAATACTTACCTGGCAGGATAGCACAGGAGATTAACGGAGGAAATACACGTGAAAGTACCTTTTAACTGTACCTCACTCTGAGAGAGAAAGGGGAAAAAAACATTATCTTCCATTTACTGTGAATCTCTCATATGCCAGGCACTTTCCTACGTTTTACATGCTTTATTGCATTCGATCCTCATGGCAAACCTGTAAGGCAGGGGCTATTTTTTTATTACCCAAATGTTACACAGAAGGGAAATGAGACACATGGGCAATCTACCCCATCATGGGCACAACGGTGGAAGCGGCAGCATAGGGATTCAGACCCGGGTCTGCAGGACACATCTCAGGCTCTGAGGTGGATACAGTGCAGAAGAGAAGCGTGCTCCCCAGTGTGGCAGAAGGCCAGCTCCAGAGCCTTCCAGACCCAGCTCCCCAGGAGATGAGATGAATCACCAGCTAGGGACAATTCTGAGGCCAAAAAGCTCATGATAGCCTGCTCAGTCTTGAGTCAATGGGTCTTTTATTAGTCTTTAAAATGGGGACCACAATCCTTGTATGTGTACAGTATTCGTGCATTCCAGAGCTCTTTCCCATCCATTCTCTCACTGTTCCTGACAATAGCTCTGTGCTGTGGGTGGGGCAGGAATCTCATGTCGTAGTGGCTTGTGAAGCATCATCCTATATGTTAGAACAGGGAAAACTGCAACTCTGGATGCCTGGTCTCAATTCATTTGAAATTTGAATAATTTCAGCTTATTGGAAAAGGAATCCTGTCTTTTCTACTTGGTATCTGTGTAGCTTTGGGTAGCTCATTTCATTTCTCAGATTTTCAGTTTCTTCATCTCTTAAAAGAGATCCAAAACAGGAATAACGTTTATGTCAAGGATGGTCCTAAAATCCAAATGTGGTCATGGAGGATATTAAAAATGCCTACCACTGTGTCCCTCCCACCTCTAAGGCAGTGCACCCACTCCAGCCACCCAGCCCCCAGTGGGCATCTATACCAGATGACCCCTTCCCACTCCACTGTGGGTGACTGGACTGAGGTGGGCAATGAGCTCAAAGAGTAGTTCACTGGCCTTAACGGAATTCATCAAATGCTGAACTGAATCACTTGGATTCTTCTTCTGAGACTTTTTTTTTTCCCTGAAAACTGAATTTTAATTCTACTTAGTTTTAATTAATTTTAATTTAATAGCACATGGAGCTAGTGGCGACCATAATGTACAGCTGAAGGCTGTAAGTTTATTCTCTGTGGAAAGTAAAACAGAAGTCAAAGAATATTAAAAAATTGAGAGATTTTCTTATCATGGGGAAAATTGGCACACTAAAGATACCATGGACTCAGAAAAAGGCCAAATATATATATATATATTAGGGAAAGAAATGGTAATGACTGGAGGGGCCCATGTTAGTAGAATTCAATATGATAGTATTAAAGAGCACTTCTGGTACTATGAGGAATGAAATATTATGAAATGTTTAGTGCTATAAAATAAAGACAACGTGACAAAGCATACTTTTAATTTTATTCCTGGGCTTGCAAGAAGTTATATGCTACTTTTGCACTACCACCTTCACTCCCAAAAAAGACCTGAACGCAATTAAGTGGTAAGTATAGGAAGGCAGGATTGCCCTGCTGGCAAATGCTGATGTTAAAACTGCAATCAAAAGCCAGCTAATAAGATGGAGAGATTAGGCCTGGGATCCCAGCAGTGAGCTAAAGTTTTTATAGGTGCGTAACCCTCTGGCTCTCAACAAAAACAAATCTCCTCTCGAGAGAAAAGCTTCCTCAATTTGGGTCCTTAGATTTCCATGGATTAAGCAATAATATATGAGCACTCAATAATATATGATCAATGAAATATAATCAAACACACAAGAAAGCAAACCACTATAAGCAAGAGGTAGAAGAGATGAGGTATGCCAGACTTCTACTTCTAAGAACTTTAAATATTAGAATGATAATATTTGAAATGTATAATAATTATTATAAAATTCATTCAAAAAATATGAAGTCATAGAAATAAGCATGCAATGCTAGACTATAAAAAGTGAAATGGTAGATTTGAAAAAGACTTAAACATAACTTATAGAAATGAAAAAGGTTATTATTGAAACAGCAGAAGAAGGAATTAGTAAAGTAGAAAATAGAGTTGAAGAAATTAAACAGACTGTAGCACAGGAAAAAAAAAGATGATAAATAAGAAAGAAGGATCAATAATCATATAGGTTCCAAATAAAGATAATATATTGAACACATACAGCTAATTTTACTCCCTTCCCCAAACTTATTAAAACAACAGCAAGGGATTTTAAACAATCATATAAACCCACAAGGATGGGCAAAATATGAGATGAGACACTGGCAACAAGCTTCTGGAAAATGGAATATAAATGAAGAATTGATAACAGAGTTATCAGAACTAAGAAAACCAAATCCTAAATTGATGGTGGGGAAATCATTGAATCAACTGAATTTGCATTGAAACACAACACAAAAAGTAAAAAAAGGAATATAATACAGTAAGGAGCATAAATTAGTATAATAGAAATTAAAGATAAAATAGAGAAGAACTACCAAATCAAAGTTCTTTTAAAAGACTGTTAAAAATAGATTAGTAAGATTGAGAAAAGTGAAGGTATAAATATGTATGAGCAAAGGAACATATTTACAGATAGGCAAAATTAAATTTTAAAAAGATTTTTTAAAAATTTAATTTAAAATTAAGTTTAAAAAATACTTTAAGTGCCAAAGGAGATAGTAAGAATCATCTACACTACTTTATGTCTATACATTGGAAACAATTTAAAATGCCCAGAAAAACATAACTTGTGAAACCAGTTGAAGAATAAATAGAAAACGTACATAGCCTTATAATCATTAAATAAAACAATGGTCTAAAATTTTTCTGCAAAGAAAATAAAAGTCTCAGTAATTTTAGTGACATTATTATTGCATTAAATAAAAAATCAAATGTCCAAGAAGAGCCAAGACATTCTGAGGACAAGCAGGATGAAGGAATGTGCTTTTGTATATTGCAAGCCTTATTGAAAAGCTAAAGTAATTAAAACAGTATGGTTTTGAGGTAAGGATAATCCAATTAGTCAAGGGAACAGACTAAGAAACCCCCAAAAATCTGTCTCTCTCTCTCTGTCTCTCTCTCTCTCTATATATATGTATATATGTGTGTATATATATGTGTATATATATATGTTTGTGTATGTATATGTATGTGTATATATATTTGCTCGATAAAGGATATTGTGTTATAGATCATGAGTGGCTTATTCAATAAATGGTGCTGAGAGCATTAGTTATCCATATCGGAAAAAAATTAAAGAAGCTCCTTATTCTCTTATATACAAAAATTAATTTTTGATGGAACGAAATCTTAAATATGGAAGGCAAAGGCTTAAAACTTTTTGAAGAAATTTAGAATATTTTTATAATCTTGGAATTTATTTAAAGAATTTTTTTAAGACACAAAAAGTACCCATTAAAAAACACTGGTAAATCAACTACACAAATATCATCAAAAAGTAACATAAATGAAAATATAATATAAGGAATTCATGTCTAGATTAATCTTGATCATGGTCTTAAGACTTCCAGTCTCCTGAACTATAGGAAGTAAATGTCTGTTGTTTAAGCCACTTTGTCTATAGTATTTTTGTTATAGTAGCCTGAACTAGGACAGCTTTATATAAGCCTTTGGGGACCATAGATGAACCTACATCACTTGGTTCTAGAATGTTCTGTGGTTTCAATGCAGAAACCTAGAGAATAACCAAGGCTGGGAGAAAGAATGACCACACTGGTGGGGAAGCTGGTGACAAGTGGTAAGGAGTGGGCAACTTGGGTGCTAATTCTTGTTTATTTCTTCCCCAGCCTTGTGGCCCTGGACAAATCACTGGGCCTGTTTTTTTCTGTAGAGAGGGGCTGCTCAGTTCTCATTTGGATTCAACCTTTCCAATGGAGCATGTAAACATGGAGGAGGGATTTTTTTGGTTGTCACAAGGACTGGGGGACCCTGCTGGCTAAATATCCTCCAATGTGTGAGACAATTGCACCCTAAATGCCAGTGTGCCCCTATTGAGAAGCATCATCTCTAACAGTCCTTTGAATGAGCCCTCTACATCTCTCTACATATATATGATGTTTGCTGGTGGGTTGGGAAACATTTGGATACTGTATGAAGCATGCAGGTTTCCACCCAAACCCACAGGTCAGATGATTGCTGTCCAAACATTAGGATCTTTAGGGCTGCAGATGAGATGCTCTGTTCTTGTGCATGTCCTGCTTGGGGGGCTGACCTACCTTGCCAGAAGATTTAGTTGAATTCAATTGAAGTGTACTATTTCAGACCATTTACTCCCTTGTTCTGACAGCCAGCAGGAACAGAAAACTGGCTTGCTCTTGTACTAACTGCGTTCTCAGAACCGTGCATGCAGTGCTTTATCGTTCTGTTCAAAGCTAAGCAGTGCCCTCCTTGGGACACTCTGGGAATGTACAGTATTCATTGCTCTAAGAAAATGCCTTGGCCACAAGGAGAAAACATTCTCTGGCTGTGGCTTGAGCCAACTGGGTCAGCACCAGCCCATGCAGATGTCTCTGTGGACAGAGAAGTCCCTCTGGGAGAAGGCAGTCCATGCTAGGGTGTGTAGATTGATGAGAGGAGTGAGAACTGTATTTCTGTCCTTACTTGCTGCTCTCCTGGCCAGGTGCTCTTGTGCAGTGCACTAGCTGTACAACAGTACCTACTAGCTGGACCCTCTCATTCTCTACGAATTCAGCAGTCTACTCTTGCCTTCATTCAGGAGGCTGTCTCCCCGTGGTTGCCTGAACCCGAAAGCAAAATGTGTGGGTCCCACCTACTTCTCAGGCTCTAGTTCTAATGAATGGGCCTAGGTGTCCAGCCTCCATGGGCTGACATTCAGTGCTGTGTGCACTCTGGTTCCAAATTGCTTTTCTACTCACTGCGCCCCAGACTCTCTGCTAAACAGGCTACTTTAGTCATTGCCTCCCAAATAATGCTTGTGAAGTTGCATCTCCACACCCTCATACTCTTCCCTTCCCCTCACCTTTTATCCAACTACTTCAAGATTTGGCTCATTTTCAGTCCTCTGGGAAGCCCTCTCAATTGCCCCCACTCAGGAGTTACTGAAAAGTGTCCTTGTACCTCCCATTGGTCACTGACTGCACAGTTCATGTATTGGGAACCTCGATTCTTAAGAAGATTTTAAGTTCCTGGAAGGTGGAAACCTAATGAGAAGACTTGACCTTCAGGCCCCTCTACTTAAGACTCATTCCAAGCAATTACCATGGAAACAAATATCTTCTCTTCCTGTCCTCTTGGATCAAAGCAAACAGACAAACAAACTGTTAAAGAGCAAGGAATTTGGCTCCCTGCCTAGGTTGGCAGTGAGAGCATCAGAACAAGGTTGAGGCCGAATCCATGCACCTCATTTAGTTAGTTGCCCATGAACTTGGCTTGGAATACCTTGGCCCCATCTTAAAGAAAGTGCTTCATGCTGGGGACACTGATCAGCCTGAGGCCCATGCTCCTTAGTCCCACCACAGGAAGCCTTCTCTCTCCATCTGTCACTCTGAGACCATATTGGCTGAAGCTCTGGGTTTACTCATATCCTGAGTCACCCAACCTTGCCTGGCCATAAAAACATCCATATCCTTATAGGTGGAGGCCTTATAGATAGGTTGTTGAGTCGGATTTAGGAGTCTGAGAAAGAGATGCTTTGGATGGTTTTAAAAGCCTTTGGTGAGTTTGCAGAAGTCCTGGACTCAAATCCACCACCACTCAGAACAGTGATGTTTCAGAAAATGCCTGGAAAACGGCATCTCTTTGCTGAATGACCCTAGTAATGTACTCATTCCCCAGGTAATTACTGAGCCACTCTGTGTTCCAGGCACAGTTCTAGTTTCTGGAAATATACCTGGGAACCAAACAGACAGAAATTCTGCCCTTATGAGCCTCCACTCCAGCTTCTGGCCAAGTCTGTTTTTCATATGATCCAAGCACTTTGGCAGGTGTTAGGGCTGTAAAAGGGATGGCACGGGAGCCCCTTGGGTAGGAGTCTTGGCAGACACATCGCTTAGAAATACTGCCCCAAGCCTCACTGTTCAAGTCTGGTGAGTGGAGCGGCCGCATCGGCACCTCCAGGGAGCATGTTAGAAATGCATCATCTCAGGCCCTTCCCAAGACCTTCCGAGTAAGAAACTGCACTTTATAATACGATCCCAGGTGAACTGTGTACAGGGAAAGGCTTGAAAAGCCTTGCTACAAGACACCAAATCCCACCAGCTGTCCTGCAGTGAAAGGGAACAGAATGATAAAATGCTTTTGAGAAAGAGCACATCCCATGCCTCAGATTCAGAAAGGTGGCATGTTAAAGACTGAGACCTCCTCAGAAAGAAATGTGCTTAAAAACCCAATGCTCCCCAAATGTATTTGATGGCTCAACAACAAACCCCTGACTGCAGTCGCTCAACAGAACCAGCATCCTGTGAAACACACCTTGAGAAACCTGTAGTGGACCCTCTGGCATCCACAGATTCAACTTTCTTGGCTTCAGTGACTACAGATGGAGCGAGCCCATGGGGTGATAACTGGCAGTTTTGCTGCGGAACAAATCTGAATCATGCCTACTGCCAGGCTGGGGCTCTGGGCCAAGGTCTCAGCTTGGGATAGGGTGAGGATCCGAGGGCTGGAAAGATAGAGGGGACTTGGAGACTGCCAACTACTGGTTAACTTGTGGCATAAGGAGGATATATACAGAAAACACTGGATTCGCTGGGCGTGGTGGCTCAAGCCTGTAATCCCAGCACTTTGGGAGGCCGAGACCATCCTGGCTAACACGGTGAAACCCCGTCTCTACTAAAAAATACAAAAAACTAGCCGGGCGAGGTGGCGGGCGCCTGTAGTCCCAGCTACTTGGGAGGCTGAGGCAGGAGAATGGCGTGAACCCGGGAGGCGGAGCTTGCAGTGAGCTGAGATCCGGCCACTGCACTCCAGCCTGGGCGACAGAGCGAGACTCCATCTCAATTAAAAAAAAAAAAAAAACAAAAAACAAACAAAAAAAACCCCACTGGATTCTATAGCTGAAATGTGTCATTTGGAGAAATTTAGGAGCCAATATAAAAATTCCTTATTTGTCATTTGGGGGATTCAAGAAAGTCATGGGCTATATATATTCCACAGGTGTCAAGAATCTATGATCATGATGATGGCAAAGACAATGATAGATCACTTTTTAAAACTTACTATATGCCAAGCATGTCCTAATTCATATGTTCCCAACAGCAATGCTAAGTGGTATAATCCTCATTTCTGAGGGTGAAGAAATTGTGGCACAGAGCTGGCTCCTCATTTTGATCCCTTTCATGCTGAATGTGACTTCTGAGACCTCGGTGACAGGCAACGACTGGTGCAGACTAAACTGACCAGATGATAGACTGGCCACTGGTCCCCTTTATCCCCCTATCCAGCCCCCCAAGGCTGAAGGACTTGCTCAGAGCCCCATCCCAGAAGTGGACAAAATTCAAATTTGTGCCTTAGCAAAACTTCTGGTTATCACACCATGGGCTTATTCCTTCTGGAATAGGGTAAAGCAAGAACACAGAACCCCCTTTGGGGGTGCCACGTAGGTGTGAAGCAGCCCTAATTGGGCAGGTACAGGCTGGAGTGACCTCAGTGGTGGGCCTGGGAGGGGGATACTTGGTTTGCTCTGCGGCAGTCATAGAAGGCTCAGCGCAGTGCTGGACTGCAGGTAGAACTAAGCTTGGATTGTAAGGCCTGGGATCTTCTCACAAGGCTGGTCTACAGCCACTGTGTGGCCTGTGACAGGCATCTTTCCCTGGGTCTCCGTCTTTGAAAATAGTGATACACCCCCCACCCCACCACACCCGGACATGGGCTGCACCTTGGGTTTCAACGCAGTGACTGCTTTTCAGGAGGTCCCTCTGGGGCTCCTTGGGGTTATGGCTGCTCCAGGATGGCAAATCCAGATCATGCGAGAGGTGGCTTCACCCTCTCTCGGGGACATAAAGAAGATCTGTTGCTTCCAAATTGCACCAACACACATGCCTAGAACCCCAGTAATGAAGCTGGAACCTCTGCTGTGTGGTCAGACAAACCCAAGAATAAATTGCCCCTGCTTCTTGGGATGACACTAGGAATTTGCCATTATTCACTAGGCAGTCCCTGGGGCCTAGCGCCAATTCACTCAGTTTAAGATTCCCTCCCTTTGAGACAAAGTATAGGGTGGTGATAACGAAGTCAGTCAGGCACAGCCTTGAGTGCTAGCTGTGTGACACAGGGCAAGTCACTCAACCTCTCTGAGCCCCAGCATGCTCACTGGTAATTGGTATAAATGAAAGTACCTATATCCTGTGACTGCTGTGAAGTGCTGGCACATTATCAGTGCTTTGTAAAGAGCAGCTATTACTCTTGTTGTTGCTTGGACATTTGTTATGAGGGAGGAATGCTGTTTTAAATTTGCTTTTTAAAAAATTTCTGAAGGCAGTTTCAAATGAAACTTTAAAATATGTTTTTCTCTCCTTATAAAGTTAAAATTTTTGTATGAGGTTAGGCATTTTTTTTTTTTTTTTAAATTAACAAATAGCAATCAAGGGCTTCTAAACAATTCCAGAGACTCCCTTGCTGCTCTCTTCCACTAGTCTTCCACCCTCTCCCTCCTGGCAGCAGTCGCTGGCATTTTTTGTATGGCTCACCCTGGAGGTCAGCAAGCTCTGCACCTCCTGGTTGGGAGCCGCCAGCTCTCCCCTGCAGCTGTCCCGAAGTCCTCCTGCTGTAGGTTGTCCCTTTGTCCCAGAGCACTCACCCTAACAGGGAAGTCCCTCATTTCTTCATTAACTTCCAGGTTGCTCCCTGCCCATTAACGCTGAGCTGGAGACGCAGGGCTCACAGGACCTTACAACAGGGACCAGGAGCAGCAGCTTGGCAATTCAGGCCGCCTTTGGCTTCCTTGACCCTCCTGTCCCAGGGCCAGCATCAGGGAGGGAGGAAGAGGACAGGGATGGATGACTCCTCTGACAACCACACGGGGTAAGGCCAGGCTCACGGTCACACAGTGGCTGAGCCAGAAGACCAGTGTTTTTGCTTTTCCGTCTAATAATGGCTCCATCTATACAAAATTTTGGGCAGGAAGGGCAATGCATCTATCAGAACTCACTGGTGACAGGCTCAGCAGGAGCTAAATTGGCTGAGTTGAACCAGGCTGTTACTTCCTAGCTGTGTGACCTTAAGGAAATCACCCAACCTCTCTGTGCCAACAATTGCACCTACCTGATAGGATTCACTTAAGGATCAAAGAAGCTGATCAATATCAAGTGATTAAAATCCTACCTGGCACATCCGTAGCAAGGATTCTACACGCTAGATATTATTGTTGCTATTAAGCCTCATGAAGGCAGGAGTCTTTGTCTATGCTGGTTACTGATCTGTGTTAGAACAGTGCCTGGTACTTAATAGGTGCTCTATAAACAGTTGTTGGGTGGCTGAATCTATTTCTTTCAAGATAAAACTCTTTTGCAATGCAGCCATTGTTTATCTTGGCCAGCAGAGGGCAGCAAATAGCTGTGACTAATTAATTGTGGGCAAGGGTGGTTTTAATTTTGAAGGCTAACAGAACTGTCCGTCCTGAGTCAGTTAGGGAAATAAAAGGTTGCCATGTACCTGTACGACTGGTCCTGACCCCTCCCACTTACCTTTGTGTAGGTTAGAATGATTGTCAGGCATTCAACTCACAAAAAATCTTGGTTCCATTTCTTCTCAATTTATTTTCAATTTCCTTCCTTCCTCCCTCCCTTCCACTATCCCTGCTTTTCCTCCTTTCTCCGTTTTCTCTAATCATATTTCCCACTGCCCCTACACTCACTCCTCTGCATCAAGCTAGTATATTGTACACACTCCCAAACTATCTGTACAACTGCAGCTTGTACTGCAAACCATGACATCTAGAGTGGATCCTTACACAGTATTCTTCCCAACCAGTGAATGCTGCTAAACATAGTGTAACTTTTAAAAAAACATGTAGTTTGATAACTCTGGACCCAGAGAGGTACTATAGCTTGGCCAAGAACACACAGCAATTAGGAGTAACATTAGAGCCCTAGCCAAGGCCTTCTGCTGTCCATTATACAGCCTCATCACACACGTTCTCTTTTGCCAACAGGAGGCTCATGCGGTCCCTGTTTGTCATCCAGTCAATAAAGCCATCAGCTTCTGGCCCCAGACACCTTTCCTCTGCACTGTGGCACAGAGGAGCAGACTGCTTTGGAGGGGAGCTCCAGGGACCCTGGCCAGGCAGCCAGTGCCACTGACTGGCTCACTGAGCCCCTGCCTGCAGCTCTCGTGTTTCCTCTGTGCTGCAGTGAAAGTTCATCTTCCCCCGATGGCACATTTCTTTGCCACAGACAGGACCCTCACTGGCAGTCGGAGATGAGTTCTTGGGGAGCTTCTGGGTCTTGTTGGAGCCTTCTGGCACCATGTGTGGATGGGATGGCTCCGACACCCAAGCCTCACCACTGCTCTGGGGGTCACCCAGTGACATGATCTCCCAGCTTGCTAGATCCTTTCCTTCCCAATTATGATCCAAAAAATCATGCTAGGATAACCATCTGGAAAAAATGTTTAATTGATCTTCCAGCTAGGAAACAAATTCTATATGAATTGATGAGTTTAAAAAAAAACTTAAAAAGGGAATTTTTAAAACTGGAAAAAATATGGGTGACCTATTATCTTAGGCGATATTTCTTTAAGCATGAAAGCAAAACTAGAAACTATAAAAAAAGTACAGGTTGACTACATAGAAATTAAAAAGCTCTATATCCTGGTAAACATCCAAATCAAAATAAAAGCTAGTGACAAATGGAGAAAAGTTGAGCCACCCATGTAACAGGCAAAGGCTAAATATACTAAATCAGACTCTCAAGAAAATGGTAAAGAATCTGAACTGACAACCTAAAAATATCAAGTCATAGGAACATGAAACATGCTCACTGTTACTGGTAGTGAACCAAATGCAAAATTCAACTTCTACATCTTGAAGTTGGAAATTTCAAACCCTACATAGTGTCAGTGAGGATGCAGGGCCACAGGCTCTCTCATTCTGCTGTTGGCACACTTCTGCAGGGCTCTGTATGCTTACAGGTGTCCATGACAAATGCTTTTCTGTGTAGCCTTCATTGCTATCACTGTACTACCTATTACCTACTCCCTCCCGCCTTCCTTTACCACATCAATATACTTCACGATGATAGGGACATTGTTTACTGATCTGCCCAGATGCTTAGAATAGCACCTGGCCCGGCTGGGCACAGTGGCTCATGCCTGTAATCCCAGCACTTTGGGAGGCCAAGGTGGGCAAATCACAAGGTCAGGAGTTCGAGACTAGCCTGGCCAACATGGTGAAACCCCATCTCTACTAAAAACAAAAAATTAGCTGGGCATGGTGGCAGATGCCTGTAATCCCAACTACTCAGGAGGCTGAAGCAGGAGAATCACTTGAACCCGGGAGGTGGAGGTTGTAGTTAGCCTAGATTGTGCCACTGCACTCCAGCCTGGGTGACAGAGCGAGACTCCGTCTCAGAAAAAAAAAAAAAAAAAAAAAAAGTAGCACCCGGCCCCAAATTAGATGTTCAACATATGCTCATTGAATGAATAATTGATCTTTAACCCAGTAGCTCTTAAGGATTGATACTAGGCAATAATCAGTGATGTACAAAAAAGATTTCTATCCAAGGATGCTCATTTCAACATGTATTATGATAGTCAAACTTTGCAAACCACTGAAATGTCGAGTAAAAATTATGAACCATCCTTATTAGAGACTATAATAGTAAAGTCATTAAAATCATGTTATAGTAGACAACATAATAACATAGAAAGATTTCCTAGATATATTGTGAAAAGGGCAGGTTATATAACTGTCCAGAAATTTATTTTCTATGTCCAATACAATCTTAATTTATATAAATCTGCATATACATGGAAAAACTTGTGTAAGAACATACTGACATTTTAACAGTATTTCTCTGGATAGAGTAATTGTAAAAAGTTTACATGTTTTTCTTTACTCTTTCATGTATTTTTGCAGAGTTTCTTCAATAGGACCATTCTGTTTTTGAGACTAGATTAAAAACAATGTAGCAGAGGCTATGGGTGCCTCACCCATATTCCTCAAGCTGGCCCTAGTTCCAAGGAGCTAAGAGCCTGGGGGTGGCCCTCTACCTACAAAGGGTGGGAGTGAGTGACTCTCTCTCACAGCTTCCTCTGCCCCAGGAGACAACTCTGCAGCGTGTTCCTCACAGCTTGGCAGAGCCCCTGGCAGTGCACCTTGGTGGCTGTTCTTTGCATTCCCTTTTTCACAGCCTCACTTCTCCATGCCACCTCAGTGCTTCCTGGAATCACCTTTCGAGCCAGCTACTTGCACACAAATCCTTGTCTCAGAGTTTGCTTTTAGGAGGAGCCCAGGCTAAAAGGCACATATGCCATTTTAAAAATCCTGCCCACTCCGTGTAAAGCTAGCTAGCCAAGCACAGTGCTATAGAAAGAACTCCTGTCTGGGCTGTTTCTGTGTGTCGTTCACTTTCAAGCTCTCAGCATCCCTGAGTTGAAGAGAGATCTTGCTTAACTGGGAGGGAAGGCCAAAGGGTTTCTGGATACAGGAGCCACCTTGGGGAGCTTAGAGCCTCAGAAGAGGCAAGGATGTAAGTTATAAGAAGGGGCTGTCCAAATAATAAATGAGATTAATAAACCACCCCTGCGATGCCAGCACATGGCTCACAGCAGATCTGCCTCAGGCGTCTACCATTGCTATAGGATGCCATGAACACCTACTCTCCCTTATGAGGCTTAGAATCAGGGCTGCTGAGAACTTCATAAATCATCTCATTCGGGTGAGGTAGAGGAGGTGGGTAGCTTCCGTGAGGGTCCCAGAGCAAGAGTTAGAGACAGAGCCAGGACCAGAACTTACTGAAAAGCTATAATCCAAAGTCTGACTTGGGTTCTGAGGATTTGCTCAGTGATAGATGACATTCTCGACTTGGCCTGAAGAGGGCAGACACTTGCCATTCATGGAGGTGAAGAGCTTGTTTTTAAGGCCGGACTAACATCTCCCAATCAGGTCATTTGGTTCTAGTGAGAGTTACAGCTCACAACATTCTTGACTCTTCTGCTGCAAATATGCTACCGGAAAGACACTGAAGTTCAGAGACTGAAATTCCTTTAGTTCCAACTCTGGCACTGTAATAGGTGACCTTGCACAGTTCACTTCACCTCTCTGAGTCTCACTTCTTTACTCATGAAGTAAGATCTCTACTCTGTGACTGAGAAGGTGGTATTGGGGGGGAAATATGTAACTTACAAAGTTACATATTACAACACACATCACTGCTGTTAAATTCTGTGTGTGTGTCTGTGTGCGCACATGCACACTCGTGGAGAGAGCTTGACAAAGGAGAGAGGCCTAGGCCAAAGGAGGTTTTTCTGGCCTCAGGTGAATATATATTTGTAAATTCTCTAGCAATTGGAACCAATCCACTTTGTACTTGGAAAAGACTTAACTGCTTTTCCTTATATTTCAAACTGTACTTTTTTAAAAGCTAAAGATGCCCCTTAACCTAACTGGTGTATGAGGAAAAAATACATAACAGGGATATATGTAAATTTCTACCATTAAGTCAAAAATATTGCTGAATACAGAGAAGGTATTGGTAATATGAATTTTTAAAACTAAGTATTTTAGTGGTTACTTGGTCATGAGAAGCAAAAAAGTAAGAAGTGAGTATTTTTTAAAATCCTGTACCATTTTCTTAGAACATCAAGCCCTAGTACAGGAAGGGACATTTTCACACTAATCTGTGCCAGCTGGAGCAGTCCTGCCATCTGAACATCATATTTTGGAATATTGGGAAGCTAGGATGCAGTTAACAGGTAAGTAGTAATGGGAGAACTTTCTAGAAACCATGTCTGGAGGAGGGGTTCAGGAGCTGAGATGCTGAGCCTGGGGAAGGGAAGACTTGAGTGGGGCAGGCCCTACAAAAAGGGGTTCCATCAATCCAAATAAGTACAAGTCACAAAGGAAAGGTCTGGTCTCAATAGCAAAGGGCATTCTTCCCTGAGAGATCAGTGTGTTGTCACAGGAGAGAGCAAGCTCTGAACACTTCAAGACATGCTTAGAAGGCCCCTCGATGTCAGCGGAAAAGGGGTTGCTAATGTCATCTCAGAAACCAAGTTATCCTCATACAACAAAATCAATCACATATCAAAATGTGATGGAGAGTGAACCTGCAGAAGTCAGATGGTTCCCGGAGCACTACAGGATAAAAACGGCCTTGAAATACAGAAGACAAAGTACAGGATCATGAATGTCTGGATGCACCAGCAAGTTGAGCCTGACCAACTGCACTGACATCCTGATGAGTCAGCTTGAATCAAGAAGATGGGTCCCAAACAATTCAGGGTCATGCCTCAGAGAGAGATGGTGATTAGTCAAGTGTGTTCACTCTCTCACCAACTCTCCCTGATTGAATTCCCACACTATGCTAGGCACTTTTTAGGAAGCTGTGTATATTTTCTTTGGAGGCACAGGGTTAGGACATTATCTCCTCCAAGGATACCAGTATATCTGTGCATTTATTCCTGGTCTACCAAAAACCTTCTATTTCCTCTTTTAGCCTCCGTGGTTACCTGAAAATAGGAAGGGAGGAAATCTGCAATGCTGGAGCCACAAGATATGTGCATTCTCTACTGTAAAAGATCACACGGAAATTCTAGTTTATAGATTCCTCAATGTCACCATTCAGCCTTTGGAAGCCTGATTCAATTTGAAAGAGTAGATAAAATATAGTTTCCAGAACTGCCAAGGTGAGGATGAGACCAAAGACCACGGCGTGGCCACTACCATGTGAACACTGGGAGGTCCTCAAACCTCCCCTGACATTTCTCTTGAACTTCTCAAAGTTACCTGCTGGGACCCCAGGGGTAAGTTCCAAGGGCCCCATCAGCTCTGCGATTATAGGCTGAACTCAGGCATCAGAATTGTTAGACAGTTTTAGCTCAGTTCTGAGAAATGGTTAAAACCACCCTCGGCAGTCACATGTGGAACCACTTATTTCATTACTATGGAGATTTTCTTGTAGAAACACCCTCATAGTGAAAATCCATTGGGATAACCAACATAAAACTGATTTTTCTATGTGATATAGCAATTGCATCTTATTTGTCTGTTGTATGTATTGGTAAACTTCCTTATTTTTTAAAAACAGACCTGGAAAATTTTATGCTTTTTTCCTATAATATCTTTTAAAGCTGCTTGAAAAATGTTTATTATGACAATGTATAAAACTAGTTTACATGGCCAATAATACATTTTGTCTCTAGGTTGATGGTCCTTAATAAAAGCAATTTCTCACCTCTGGAGTTCCACTTCTCTTTCCACTGATTGAAATGGGTTGCATCCAACCTGCATTCTTGAAACTGAGACTTCTTTAGTGAAACTCCAACATCCACCACACATTGGTGGAGAACGCAGAACAGCCAGGGGACATACTGCAACCCCCCTCCTTTGGACCTCAAGTTTCTCCTCCACTGTCCGTTTGTTATTTCTCTCCGGTCTCAGGATGAAAGTGTCTTTTCACTCCTTCAATGCTAACTCATCAACTTGTACTCTTGGTCCCAAAACTCTGATTTTGCTTGTGGCTTACATTAGCTCCTCATTGTCTTTCCTTCATGGCTGGATCTCACCCTTCAGGTTTACACACTTAGTTCACTTCTCTGCAGACTAAAAAACGCAAGCCTCCACTTTATTCTGGCTCCTCTCAGAGCAACCATTCTACCTCCTTCCTTCCCATCACAATTGCCCATTGACTCTGCTCCACTTCTCTGTCTACCTTCTGCCCTTGCCACTTAAGAAGGTCACACAAATCCAAACCACCAAATCCAAGAGACTTGGATCCTTAAATGCTGCTGAACCTCTCAGGACATCTAACGTTGTTTTTTCTTTTTTCCTTGTGAATCTGGTTCTTTCTTTCTTTGAAACCGCACATTTCTCTGATTTATCTACCTTATCTGCTTCCCCATTCCTATCGAATATAGCCATGTCTGGCTCACTACTCTTGGTGGGCATCTGCTTGATGTTTTGCTGCTCTGCCCAGTTGTCCTTCTCCTTCTCAATGGTGGTGGCTGCCCAATCTGCTGGAGCCCTCAGTTCTAATTGTTAGCTCATCGTTTCCTCAAAGAGATGGCTTTTAAAACCCAGCCCAGACAAACCCAAACTCGTCATCTTGGCCACTGTGCTAGATCTTTCCTGATCGTTTGCCCAGTTCAAAATGGATTCTCCATTCTTTGGAGATGGACACCAATCTATAGGGTGGGCCCCAAGCAGCCATTGGACCTGATTTCCTGGTCACAGGTGACTGGCACAGGGACAGCCAGCTGCCTAAGGCTCCTAGTTTTTAAGGGAGAGAGACAAGAACTGGATAAAGACTCAGTAGTGAATGGTACTGCTCTGTGAGAGAAAGGTGCATGGATTCCTGGTGCTAGGGGCCCTTAGAGCAGTTCTCCACTTCCCATCTTCCTGGTTAATTTAACTCTTCCATGGATCTTTCATATATGCTAGGAAAGTTCTAGTACAGTCTCTCTTTTAGCTAAGCTTGCTAGAGTTGGCTCCTACTTAGAGAACTTTAAGCAGTGGATCCACTGACACTCGTCATCTGAGAATCTCTCTTTCTGTCCAAAACCCCACCATTCCCTTCCCCAGCGACGGCCCGAAATTTGACTCTGATCTTACTTTCTGTGCAACCCGCATCCAGAACATTCAAACCTTGTGCATTTTATCTCCAAAAGAATCCTCTCCTCCCGGTCCTCTGCTACTGTCCTGGTTCCAGTCTCTGTGATCTCTTTTCTGGGCTTGTCCAGCCTCTCCAGGCTCCAGTGATCATTCTGATCATATCACTTCTCTGCCTAATATCTGAGGCTAAGTCTTGTAACTCTTACCGCAGCATTAAAAACCCTTCTCCATCTGGCTCACAGGTGCACAGGGCTCATCATCTGCTATTTCCATTCCTATGTGCCAGCCAGGCCTGATCTCCGACCTTATCCAAACCTTGTCCATGCTTTGCATCTTCTGTGATTTTTGTACTGCTGATCCCTTTGCCCTTTGGCTCTGGTGAAATCTTTCTTCTTTAAGGCCTATCTCAGGTCCTTTTCCTAACCCAGGGGATAGAGAAACGTTCCCTCCATCTTCTGGGACAAGAGTTCCCTGCTAGACTGGGAGGCACAGCTCCCTTTGATTCCTGGCGCTGCAGTGGTTGATTGGTAAATGGATATTGAGTGCACAGGATCGTACACCACCCAGTGTCTACCAGATTAGGAAAAGGTCTAGCGAGAATAGCCAAAGTCCAAGTATTTTCCGCTGTCACTGCTTACCATGCTGTAAGCCAAAGTCAGGAAAAGGAAGGCTAGGGATGCTGAGTGGTGAATTACATGGACTGTACCCCAGACCTCCAGACCTCAGCGTCTGAAAAACAAGTTACTCATAAAACTGGTTTTAGACTCCAGGAAAAACACATTTATGTGGCTTGTTCATAAAACACTTCCATATACATGAACTGATTGAAATGTTCACTGTGACCCCAGTAAGCAGTTAAAGTTTATGAATATAAGTGAGGAAATAGCCAGGTCAGATTTAAATCACAGACCTTCAACAGGAAGCAGTGTTCCTTCTCTCCGCTACCTCCAGTGCAAGTGTTAAAATACAATGAAAAGGCTATTGGGGAAAGTCTGAATAGGGCAGGAGACGGCTCTGCTTCTAGAGCATGTGATGTTTTCCCACCTTTGTTGTCACACATATGAGCATCCATTGCCAGTCTAGGGAGGTTAACAACACAGGGCAGAAAATGTCACCCTTTCCCCAGGAATAGATATTATCCCAAAACACTTTCATTTGATGATAAAGTCTATTGGTTTTTCAGAAACCTATTTTCCCAATCAACAACCCACCCCTAGGTTCAACCTGGAAAATAATCTGCATGCATGTGTATGAGTTTGAGCAGGAGGGGGTATGCATGTACACATATGCATATACATACAGGTTTATTTAAATGATTGGATCTACACTTTTGGAGGCTATTTGAAGTATCTTATCAAAATAAAACGCGTTTTAAGCAAGAGGTTAAAAAAGCTTTTCAGACCCAAAGGTCATTTAATACAATAAATCCTACTTGGGTAGTTTAGCAAACATTTTTTAAAACCCACATCCAACAGATTGGTTAGTATTAGATATAGAGATTTGGTTTCAAAGCTGAAATACCCCTGGTGGAATAGATCTTCTCATGAAATTCAGTTATTTTATATTATGCCACAAAACAGGGACACATATCTATTGACAACTTAAATATTAACTCAGTAGGCTACGTGGCGATATAAATAGGAAAAAAACAGTGGTCATGGATTAGGAGTGAGAAGACTATGACAGCAGCCTACCTTGGACTGGGACTGTAAAGAATGTTAAAATCTATCCTAGAATTTAAAACAGGAAAAATGTCAAATATTCCACTCCCCATTCGGCCCAAACCATCCCCCAAGGAATACACCCCCCACCCCACCACATGAGGGTTACTAACCACCTGCTACAGATGTTACTATGTCACTAGTTAACAACGATCACAGAAAATGTGTCATACCAGAGTTTTTGTTATCATACACAATGCATTAGTGGCTGCAGGAATCTTCCTCCAAAAGCTACCGTCAGAAGGCAAACTGACAAATGTCCATGCCGCTGGTCCAAGAAACCACAGCTAAGAGCCACAAGGCAATCGTTTGCACATTGAGCTCTCTCTGGCATGCTCCCCGCTCTAGTTAGAGGGGCTGGGGTATGGAGAGACCGTCCCAGCCGGGCGCTGCAGCCTCCTACTCCTGGGCCTCCTTGCGGGTCAACTTGTAGATCTCAGTGGGTCCGTCCACATGGGTGATAGTGGTGGTGAGCTGGAGTTCTTCCCCACTATGGACACCCAGATCGCCTGAAACAGGGTTTTCTGTGTTAGATGTGTTCAAGGAGGAAGAAGAAGCAAGCTGGGTTTCATCTCATGGACAACTGCCCTGACTCTAGCCCTCTTTGACATTCTGAGCACACACAGAAACCCAGGGCACACAACATTCAGAACAAGGGCTAACTCCAACCCTGTTCACTTGGGCTTTGCAGAACTTTTTAAAATATCATTTTTGGCTCCCAGACGACAGTCATGAAGATACAGGAGTCAGCTCACTGCTGATATTATTCATAGTAATCATTAATATTTAATGAGCATTTACTTTGTGCCTGACGCTATTCTGATCACTTTGTAAGTGATCTTCTTTAATCCTCGCAGAAGCCCTCTGAAGTAGGCAGTATGAACGTGCCAGCCTTACAGATGAGGAAGCTGGGAGGTAGGCAAGGTAATTGTCCTGGGTTGAGGAGTAGGCCCACAAGAGAGCTGGCAAAGGCATGCCTGATGCCAAGACTGATGTGATGGGCTAAACCAACATAACACACCTCCCGACGGATGGGTCAGTCAGGCACCAATGCATTTGCTGTGAATAATTTACAAAACAGGAGCCAGATGCAGTGGCCCAGGCCTGCAATCTCAGCTACTTGAGAAGCAGGGGTAGGAGGACTGCTTGAGGCCTGGAGTTTAAGATCATCCTCCGCAACAGAGTGAGACCCTGTCTCTAAAAAAATTTTTGTTTTAATTACCTGGGTGCAGTAACTCACACTTGTAACCTCAGCTACTCAGGAGGCTGAGGCAAGTGGATCACTCGAGCACAGGAATTCTAGGCTGCAGTGAGCTATGATTGCACCACTCACTCCAACCTGGGTGACAGAGTGAGACTTTGACTCTAAAATAGTACAAAATAAACTACAAAGCATCTACGTCACGTGAAGGCAAATAAGATCTGCTTATATCTACCCATAGATTGGGCAAGGAGCCATATTTAACACATCTAGGAACAATGCGAGGCTTTATTCTCCGGGAAAAAAAAAAGTGCCAGAAACATGCTGTGAATTTTCTTCTGCCCTCAGGATTGCCCCAAGTGTTCTGAACTCATTATCAGTGGACAGTGTACTGCTAAAATGGAATAATTTGAACTTTTCTAAATTAGTAGGAGAAAAAAATTTCTCTAAGTTAAACCTCGAAAACTCTGCTACCTGCCATAAGAAAAGTGAATGTAAAAACCGCAAAGGGGCCGGGCGCGGTGGCTCAAGCCTGTAATCCCAGCACTTTGGGAGGCCGAGACGGGTGGATCACGAGGTCAGGAGATTGAGACCATCCTGGCTAACACGGTGAAACCCCGTCTCTACTAAAAAATACAAAAAACTAGCCAGGCGAGGTGGCGGCGCCTGTAGTCCCAGCTACCCCGGAGGCCCAGGCAGGAAGAATGGCGTAAACCCGGGAGGCGGAGCTTGCAGTGAGCTGAGATCCGGCCACTGCAGTCCAGCCCGGGCAACCCAGCGAGACTCCCTCTCAAAAAAAAAAAAAAAAAAAACACAAAGGGAAAATGTAAATCATAACCACGCTCAGTTCGACTGTGTGTGGAGGTGCATATGCGCACAGATGTTTGTGGAGAGGGGTGCTGGGGAACAGGAAGTTAAACTTGTGTCCGTGATTTTTACATTGTGCACACATTATATGTATCATGTTTTCTGGAACTGAAGTTTTTCTAATTTAAAGCACAGAATTAAGTAACTAAATGCTGTTTTCCATTGAAATGCCACACCATAACTTAGAAGAAACCTTGGCCCTACACTTAGGACTAATAATCTTATCACTAATTTAAGAACTGCTGGGCATCAATGAATCTGGTGGCCTTAGAATCCCAGAGGTCACTCCTACCCACTGGCCCAGCAGGCTGCTTGGCTGGTTCCCTTCACATGTGCCACGTAGTATTAGTTTCTCATCGTAGACCCATTTCTCTGTGGCTGCACAGCAAAATCAGTCCTATTATTAAATGCCACCCTGTAAGCTCTCTACCCAGGAGATTCCCTGGCCTCAGAAGCAGGCTCATTGGCTGCTGCAGAGGACTGCTAAAGGCATTTGGGGCTGTTTTGGCAAGGGTCTAATCCACAGGACTATGGTAGAGAAGGTATTAAAGGGGCATCAGTCCAGCCTCCGGCACATCCACATTCATCTGCCCTCAAGCCAGAGCATAGATGCCAAGTAAGGTTGGTGAGAGGCTTTAGCTGGGCTACTTTGGGCCAAGCTGAACCACTGCTTGTACAATGAGCAACTACTCCCAGGCCAATAACTTGTATTCTCACTGCTGCAACATCTAGTCCACACCTCCGTCAAGCACAAGCAGTCTATGCCTCACATTTCTCAGTCAAAGCTATTTCTGGATTTGCATATCTGGCTAGCCATCAGAACTTCAAAGCCTGTTTCATGATCTGCATGTCTGTGTGAGTCATCAAAATTTCAAAGAGAGTCCTGAGGACCCCAGTGGACCCATTAGCACTCATAACCATTTACCTAAGGAATCCCTTTCCCTGAGGACTTCTTAGAAACAGACACTAGAGAGTAATTCTACTCAGGCTTTGAACCAAAGATGTTAATTCTTTAAACTTAAAATATGACTCCAATTAGCAGATCCTAGAATATGCATATGATCCTACAGATCACTTGAAAAAACAGCCAGAATTGCTTTGGCTTCTTTATTTAAATGGATACCTATGTTATAATGCTTATCACATGCCTGACACAGTTCTAAATACTGTACAAATATTAATGCACTTAATTCTCATAGCAGTCCTCAGACAGAGGCACTATTACCATCACTCCCATTCTGTTGATGAACAAACTGAGGCACGGAGAGGCTAAGTAACTTGCCCAAGGCCCAAGCTGCTAAATTGTGATGTGGAAGTCAAATAAATAGGTGCCAGAATGCAGGCTCTCAACTTTTGGGTTCTGCTGCCTCTTCTTAAATATTCAAGCTTCCACCAGCCAGTGAGACTGCCAGTGCGGTATCAAGTCCACATGCAGAGCGTTATGGTTAAAAATATCCACGTACAGCCGGGTGCAGTGGCTCACACCTGTAATCCCAGCACTTTGGGAGCTGAGCGGGTGGATCACTTGAGGTCAGGAGTTCAAACCAGCCTGGTCAACATGGCAAAACCCTGTCTCTACTAAAATTACAAAAATTAACCGGGTGTGGTGGCACGTGCCTGTAGTCCCAGCTACTCAGTAGGCTGAGGCAGAAGAATGGTTTCAGCCCGGAAGGCGGAGATTGCATTGAGTCAACATCGTGCCCCTGCACTCCAGCCTGGGTGATAGAGTGTCTCAAAAACAAAACAAAAAAACCACATTTAAAATAATTTGAATAAATTGTTTAGCATATTTACTTTGCTTTTGTAGCTGACAAAATTATAGCATATAAATCAGTGCACTGACAGGAGAGCTGTTATTTATGAGTATTGGCCATATGCACTGTTAGGGGTTTAGCATGCCCTGTATTTCCTTGTATGATGTGAAGCTACTGTGGCATAATTAATTTCTCTACTGTGCTGGATGAGGACCCAGATCAATGGGACTCCATGCACCAAAATCTATGTTTCACATGTGATTTTATTGTACCTTGAAGGCCAACTGTTCCCCCTTGGGGAATGGGTGTGTGAATGTGGCAGTAACATAGCATGAGTGGAGATCCCTCCACTTGCCTCCTAATTCCATCACCTCCTACTTCTGCCAAGGTCTTGCTCCATCTGTTAGTTTCCCCCTCTCTTGGCTCCTGCTGCTCAGTGCACAAACATGCTCAAAAGTCTCTTCCCATCTAAGACAAGAAAAAACCCTTCTGAAAATGTGATATGTGTCTTATTGGGGTGAAAAAGAGTGAGAAAGAAAAAAGAAAAGAATGCTTCACATTTCTCTCCCTGGTTATGATGTCAATTCATCACAGCTCATTAACAATTAGATGACGGTTTATTTCTTCCTAACCTTGTGAAATGAGACCAATGTCTGGCACAGATTTCATCCCAAAGGACTACAGCAATGCATCCATATGTGTGGAGTCACATCCACAGGTGTGTAGCTGCTGCTTGGTTGTAACTGCCTGGAATGCCTAATGAGGACGAAGAAAGCCGCATGCACTGGAGACAGCTTCTTAGGACTGGCAGCATTTTAATGACAATTGTTTGTGTATCTGTGGCTACTTCAATAAAAACGACAACTGCTATGCTCATTCTGAGGTTGTATTGCAGATTCCGGGAGAGATCAGAGGTACCACTAGAGGTCTTCTAATGTTAATAAGGACTACCTACCTCCATTCTCACCACTACCAATGCAAATTAACACCCCACTGCCCAAGTGTGAAAGCCAGGGATCTCCCACACCGTGAGTTCATATTTGTTCTCAAGGTCATACACAATGTGTGCTGGAGCCAAGATTCCAAACCATCTGTGTCTACCTCCAAAGCTTATGTTCTTTCCAGAACATTCATGACCTATCCTTTTTTGTGGAATTTTCCCCAGGCCCACACGAACCTCTCTCTTATTCACCTTCAAAGCTAAGTTCAAATGATAACTTTTTGTAATGAAGTCTCTGGTTCACAGCAGAATGAGAAAAACAGGAAAGTGTAGTATTTGTAAAGCCAAATTGTTTTTAGGCAAAGGACTGTTTAAGAATATGTCTGCCTTACATTTTTGGTGTTGATTGTTATGTTAAAGAACAAAACAGTGTGGCTAGCGCAGTGGCTCACTTTCGTAATCCCAGCACTTTGGGAGGCAGAGGCAGGAGGATCACTTGAGCCCTGGAGCTGGAGACCAGCCTGGGCAACACAGTAAGATCTTAATCAAAAGAAAAAATGATAACAAAATGGTGAACGGTAGGTTTCTTCTTCTTTTTTTTTTTTTTTGAGATGGAGTCTTGCTTTGTCACCCAGGCTGGAGTGGTGGAGTGGAGTGACGTGAGCCAGCTCACTGCAAGCTCCGCCTCCCAGGTTCAAGAGATTCTCCTGCCTCAGCCTCCTAAGCAACTGGGACTACAGGTGCATGCCACCATGCCCAGCTAATTGTGTGTGTGTGTGTGTGTGTGTGTGTTTTAGTAGAGATGGGGTTTCACCGCATTAGCCAGGATGGTCTCGATCTCCTGACCTTGTGATCCACCCGCCTCGGCCTCCCAAAATGCTGGGATTACAGGCATGAGCCACTGCACCTGGCCTGTTCTTTTTTTTTTTTTTTTAAAGAAAGTAAATACCCAGAACAGTATGTGGTATGTAGTAAGTGCCCAAAACACCCACCAAAGATTCCCCTGGTGCAGGCAAGGGCAGCTCCTCTGTGCTCTGCATGGCTGGGTCTAGCCTAGCATATCGGCACTGGTGTTCTTCCCCATTGGCGTTTAGGAAAACACCCTCAGTTAGAAAACAAGTGTGCCTTGGGATAGCTCAGCTTTGAGGATGCCTTCTGGGAGATGGGGCAGAGTGGCTTTGGTGGGCAGGGTTAGGAACCCTGGGTCCAGCAGTCTCTCAGTGCCTGTCAACCCCAGAGGTCATTTATTCAAGGCTCGGAGCGAGCCATTGTCCCTGGACCTCCAAAGTACCTCCCGACATTTAGTGCTAGGCAGTAACTGCAAGTGGGAGAAGAACACAATAAAACTTTTTCGTTTGGGGGTACAATCTTGGTGTTACAGGCTGAACTGTATCTCCCCCAAACACTCAAATTCATGTATTGAAGTTCTAACCTCTAGAACCTCAGAATGTGACTGTGTTTCAAGATAGGGCCTTCTTAAAGAAGTAAGTAACAATGAGGTCAATTGGGGATGGGCCCCACTCCAACAGACTGGTGTCCTTTGAAAGAAAAGGAGATTAGAATACAGATATAGACAAAGGGAAGACCAGGTGAGACAGGGAGAAAGTATCCATCTACAAACCAGAGAGAGAGGTCTCGGAAGAAACCAGCGTTGGTGATACCTTGATCTCAGACTAACTTCCAGAACTGTGAGAAAATAAGCTTCTGTTGTTTAGGACACCCCGTCTGTAGTATTCGTATAGCAACTCTAGCAAACATTTAGGAAGCTGAAGGTTCTTCCCAAGAAGGTAACTGAGATGTCCCTATCATGGTGGGGTGACAGGAATTCTAAGACTCAGAAAAAATGATTTTAATTGACTGGGCCAGGAAAAGTCAGGTCACTGGCAGAGCAATAGCCCTGGGAGAGGCAGGGGGCAGAAGACACCTGACTACAAAGAGCTGAGCAAGGGGTGCCAGGCTGGTGACGGGGTTCATCACTTGGTTCCCACCTTCACTGGGGAATGGGGAAAGGCTTTTAAGACCTGCTTTAGGGTCTGGGTCCAGCCCATGTGACAAGACCAATCCCATCAGTGCTCACAGACATCAAGAAGCCCAGTTGGCCATGGGCAGATCATCTAACGTACAATCAGGGGGATGGCTTCAATAAAAGGGGGCGACCACTGTCAGGGCCTCAGGACTTAATCCAACCCTTTACTGAGACAACAAAAGCCAAAGCGATCTTCCCTGTGAAACAAGGGGCAGGAGACCTCAGAAGCCTCCAGAAGTAAAACTGACATCACACAGTAGCTAGCTGCCAAGACACGGAACCAGCATTGCCGCTTTTGCTCCCAGCAGAGTGGGCGCATTAGACAGAAAATGCTCAGCGTGAACAGAAATAGGAGGGAATGGTGGCAGTGAGGGCGTCTTGGTGTTCCCTCTGCCACAGTCATCTAGTTGGGAATTCTATGTCTCACTTCTTTTTTTAAAACATTCTGACAAGAATTTTATAATCAAAAGAACACAAAAATCAAAGCTATTATCAAGAGTTGTCTGACTTCATAAGCAGCTCCAGCTTCTTATTCCCACCTGAATTGTGGTTGAGTGGGTTTGGACAGTTTTTCATGTGTGCAGAGCTTTGCTGCTGGAGCCCTGGGAGGTGGTATTTCTGCTCCGAGCAGAGGGTTCTCTTTAGCCTGCTGCATTCATATCTGCCTGGGAAGACATCCAGAATGATTCACAAATTGGTTATGGCAACAGGTAAAAAGAACAACTGTCATGAAAAGGCAGCAGCAGCAACAGCAACAGCAGCACCAGGGCAGAAAATACAAGTGTTCCTTGAAGGAAAAGTAACTAAAATATCTTTGCTAAATTTAAAAATCTGTATGTGCATGTGTGTGTGTGTGTGTATACTCAGACACACATACATCCATAAAATGATTACACATATAATTCTATGTACATATAAATAAAATGATTAACGTGAATGAGTTTGCATATTCACTGCCACTATGGTCCACCAACCAATAGGAAGGAACCCAGGGGAAGTCCATGAAAGCCCGTGGCTACAAAGAATGTGGCACCACACTCCCACAGCACCTATGTGCTGGCGAAAACACTCCAGGTGGAGTTGTCCTGCCACCTTTCAAGAGGTAGATGAGGAAATCTTGTACCCCAGACCAGGCTAAAGCCTCCTTGAGAGCAAGGACTAGGTTTCTGTCACTCCTTTGAGCTTCACTTCACTCCATCTTATTCAAGATGGCAAACGCTAAGTACTAAGGAATTAAGGTATGACGTGTGAGCTAAGTACTGAGGAGCTCAGTGGTTCAGTTGTAAAGAGTCACTTTCTGATCCACACTATGAAAGAGAAACAGAAATACACGAGAAAATGCTCTTTGGGAAGTGATCTTGTCTTGAACCTGTGGCCCACTTTGTTCTTCTCTGTCCATTCTATGACCAAAAGAAAGAAGAAAAAGTCTATCGTGAAATGCTCAATGATTCCATTTCCTTCCTACCCACTTCTACTTCCTCCTGACACTTGGCATGGCCCTCCAACTCACATACCAAACAACCTCCATCAAAGATTCTTTCCCTTTTCTTATTGCCTTTGGTATCAGAAACTGCTTGTCTGTGCTCCATCCAGGATCCATCTAACAGAGGCTGAAGCCCCACACACCTGGGATTCACTCTCTGTACCAAGAGATTTGAATTCCTAGCTCTGAAGCTTCAAAGCAAAGGAGAGAAAGAAATAGCGTGGGAAAGGCCAAAGCCAACTTAAAAATAAAAACTTCCCATGATAATGGAAAAAGAGCGTGGGAATGCTGGAGGTGGAGAAGGAATGCCATCCAGAGACTCAAAGAATGTAAAGACACATGTATCCTTCCTTGCAAGAGTTCGTCTTTGAGGTTTCCACATAATATTCCAAGCTATGTCTTTCCAAGGAACTTCAAAATCTTGGCAAACGCTCTGAAATTCCTAAGATACATTGTGTGATCTGGTGGCAGATGAAGAGATGAAAAGTGAAACAAAATAGAGAAGAAAAATGAGAAGAGTGCCCAACATGAAAGAGACTCCTTCCAAATGCACAAGGTCACAGCACCATGCAGGAAAGGGAAGGGCTCACAAGCTGCCAGGGGCTCACGGGGGTGCTGGGAAGTCACAGATGATCATCTTACCAAAGGAGAGCTGCTAAATCTTACGACTTCTGTGTTTAGGATCAGCATATGGTCCCCAGAGAATTTGCCCACTAAACTGCTTGAAGAATGTTTTTTAACAGAGGTTCTACTTGGCATTTCAGGCAGGACATTTCTTTATGACAAGAGCCTTTTTTGCCTATTGAACAACATTTAATAGCACCCCCTAGAATCTGGACACTAAATGTCAAAGGCATATCCCAGTTAGAGTGACCAACCAAAACAACGATGAACATTTAAAAACACCCCCTTAGCAATGGATTCAGGGGATATGACCTCTTGTTGAGAATTATTTGCAAGTTTTCCATGAAATTACAGATGAAGCTCTCTTCATGAAAAACTCTGATGAGGGAGAGTCAAGTGCTTTTCTCAACTGCAACATTTCAAGCCTAGGAGAGCAGCTACTGTGTAGAGTGGACACATTCTCACCAGTGTTTGGAAATCCCTCACCAATGACAAATATCACCCCCAGGCTGCCAACTAGTGGCAAGAGGTGTTCTTCTGCCCCTTCCCTGCTAATAGGAAGAAGGACAACCATGGACTTTCTTTTCTTTTCTTTTCTTTTTTTTTTGAGACAGGGCCTCCTCTATCACCTAGGCAGCTAGAGTACAGTGGTGCAATCATGGCTTACTGCAGCCTCAAACCCCTTGAGCTCAAGGGATCCTTCTGCCTCGGCCTCCTGAATATCTGGAACTACAGATGCACACCACCATGCCTGAGACTTTTTTGGATTTTGTTTTGTTTTGTTTTTGTGGAGATGGGGTTTCACTATGTTGCCTAGGCTGGTCTCAAACTTCTGGGCTCAAGAAATCCTCCAGCCTTGGCCTCCCAAAGTACTAGGACTACAGGTGTGAGCCATTGCACACAGCCTAACCATAGAAATTCATAATTCAAAAGGACTTTAGGAGATCACTTACATTTGGGAGCAGTGGTACACAGAGGGTTAAATGGTTTGCCAACAGTCACACAATAAAAACAAGCAGAAGAATTTAGGTACATAAAGTGCTGTAGCACACAGTCAATACTTGATAATTATTTCCCACTGGTATTATCATTCCATCATCCAGGAAGGCCAGCCATTGCTTTAAGTGGTATTTCTCTGGAAGGTAGAAACTCTACCTACTCACATCAAGGACAAGGCCACATGGTTTCCTCCAACGTCCCACAGGATGACCTTGGAATGAAATCAAGATTCTTGTCCCCAAATCCGGCAGTGCTTGCTGCTGGCGTTGTGGAAGTCCACTGCTTGAGAGGTTGCATGCTCCCATTTTCCACAGGTACAGTAAAAACACCACTTGGTGGTGTTTTTACTAGAAATGGAAAGGAAGAAGGCTGCCTAGCTCACAAGCCTTCTAGCAAAACAGTCAGTCAAATCAAAGTTGGGCAGGGGGTAGGTAAGTAAATGCTCTGTATTCTCACCTCAGACCAGAGATGGGTTTGAAACTGATTGTGACAATATGTCTACTCCAAAGAGGTCAAGGAGTGAGGGAAACTCATGTCCAGCATGCTCTCGCATGGATATGGCAAATATAGGATGAAGACAGATGGTGGCTGAGACCACTCAACGTCCCTTGACCCCCAGCACAGATGCCTTCTTCTCCTGCTCCTCTTCATCTCATCTCTCAAGTTACTACCCCCATCCCTTCTCCCTGCAAGATCACTGAAGGCTAATCTAGAACTCTTCCTTCTAAAGCATTAATTCACTCAACATTTTAAAAGTATCTTTAAGAACTAGTCCTTGCCCTGAAGGAGTCGATGATCCAGCAGGAGCATAAAGGCACAGACGACTCATCTGCCACCTCTACACAGTGAATGTCATGTGAAAAGTAAACTCACAATCCCCTAGGCATATTCCTTAGGACAACAGTTTCAAGAGATACACTGCCTGAAGAAAGGGTGCCAGGACCAAATGATCTAATAATTCTGGAAAATGCTGTTACTGCCCTCCGCTTTATGAAGATTGACAGTATAAATTAATGTACTAAAGGCATTAACATATATTGCAGTGTAAAGTCTTATTAGTGCCGATCAACTCAATCATTCTTAAGCATGTTTGACTACCTAAATTTATCAACATATCATGGAGACAATATTCCATTGAACGTCATTTGTTGGATTCTAATTGGGGTGGTTGGGAATAGGTGTCAAAGAAGATGCTGCATTTTGACTGGGCCCAAAAGAAGAGTAGAGTTTCATTAGTCCCAGATGGAGGTAGAATGTGCAGTCCACTCATGCAACACACTCACTGAGTACTTCCTAAAAGTGAGGCCAACCCTTGGCTCTGGGGGGCTGCTACCCTGGTTTCCACTGCAAGGCAGAGTGAAAGGCACTAGAGCACTAATTTGAGAAAGGGCTTCCTATGTTTGGGGAATAGCAAGTGCATGGGTAGAGTAAAGCAGGTGTAAAAAGAGAAGGAATGAGGAATAAGGCTGAAGCCAAACAGAAAAAGCATCTACTAAATCAGTTGTTCATCAGGCCACCTGTTACCTGTTAACAGCACTGGCCTAGACAGTGTTAATCATTTCTGTCTGCTGTGGCTAGTGAAGAAACCTTGAGCAACATCTTCCCTTCTCTAGGCCTCAGTTTCTTTATCTATAAAATGACTGGATTCTCTAAGGCTACTTGCAGCGTCCACGTCTCAGTGCTCCGTGATTATAAGATATAAAAAGGCAGCATGCACCAGCACTAAAGGACAGGAAGATTCTGGGGACAGGAGAATAGCTATTGGTTTAGACATACATCAAAAAATCACCTTGAAGAAAAATGGGCAGAAGAAAAATGAAGCCTGTTCCATCTTCAGCTCTCAGGGCCCAGACTCCCTCCACCTGATATCTTAGGATTCTGCTTCGCAAATGGGAGGAATAAACATGGCATAGTTTCCAACAGTCAATTGTGCTCAAAAATGTAAAGAAAGCAAATTTGACTCTTGTACTAAAATCAAGACCTATTTTAGACTAGCATGCAATATTCTCAATGTATTTTAGAGATTTAAAAATGAAGACTTAAAGATCTGGCTTGTGTGGACTTTTTGTCTTATGGCCCTGAGTCCCCTGGGTGCTCATTCCCTGTCTCCCAGTGTGAGGAGTATACTTGGAGGGAAAGCTTCACTGGAAATCTCAGAGCTTTAGCCACTTAAATCTTGTAAAGACAGAAGCCTATTTATCCTGACTTAAGCTGTTCTAAAGAGACAGAAACTCACCATTGGACTGGTCTTCTCCATAGCTTTTATGTGACGGTGCGTACAAGAACATCAGAGCAAAGACATACAGGTTCCACATCCCATAGATGCCTGTGAAAAAGGCACTGTTCACTTGGACTGTGACGCCACCCCATTTCCAATGGCCTTCCGTTACCTACGGAGAAAGGATGGTAACATTCAACTGAAACAGAGAAGAAACAGAAGAAACATGACACCAATAAAGGAACCAGCCAACATGAAAACCAAGTCTCTTCTACATATCGGAAACATGAAGGGCCATGTAAGACTCCATATTTGAATCTGAATCATTTCAGTAAAAATTAAGGTCAACTGAAGGTTCTCTAGCTATGTGTCAGGCACAGTGGTCCTTACCTTGGCTACACGTTAGTATCACCTGGGGAGTGTCTCTTCCGAAAAACAGCAATTTATTGCTATCCCTAAGTTAAACAAACTGTGTTTGAGCCCATCACTTCTTCACAGTTATAATTCCTTCTCTGCTGTCTGTCTTCCCAGCTAGATGTCAATTCCCTGCAGGTAGAGACCAGTTCTCTTTGCTGCCACGTCTTTAGGACCTGATACACCATAGATTATTTCAAATCCAGTGTCTACCATTCACTCTGCTTAACGTAAGACAAGATGAAGACTCCAAACTTCAGAACTTCAGTGTCCGTAAGTGTAAAATAAAAGCTTACAGGTTATTGAAGAGAATTAAGTAAAAATATTTCTAGAAACTGCCTGGCATACAGTAAACATTCAGTAAATATTAGTTATTCCTATAACATCACTCGAAGTAAGCCACTCATGAAGATAATTATGAAACTTTCATATGCTTTGAAATTCTGCAGGAGATGTTTTGAAGCTGCTTTTGTCTGTGTTAATGATTTGATAATTGTCTTAAGGGCTGCCTAAAGATATATGGATTACACTAGGAACTGTCAACAGAGCTGCAGAGCTGGGTGACTAATTTGTGCCCAGCTCTGACACAAATGAAATGATTTTGACCACTTCTGCTTACTACAGGATACTTAAAATGGAAATAGAAGAAAGTATTGGATAAATGTTCCTTTGACAGCCGAATGAGGCTGCATTGTATAAACCTTCTCTAGGAATCACTTTTAAATTGTAAGATGGCAGGCTGGATTGAAATGTTAAGAACTTTCACAAGCAGGTGGATTTCATTGCCTGTTTATGATACAGTGAGTCTGTGTTCATTATCTTCTGTATAATCCATAACCCATTTGGGGCCCTAGGCCAAATTAAGGTCTAAGTATAGGTATTTTCTTCTGAAAGACCAGGAGTGTCAGTTAACCACATTAACCAATTATAGACTCGGCAGTTTTAGTTTGGCCTTGGTGACACATAATTCTTCACTTTTTGTGACTCATAAACAAACCACCATTATGAACTCTTATTTATTTTGGAAGATAATGTATTTTATATAAAATGCCCAGAAGTATTTTTTGGCAAAGAAGGGTTTCATAACCATTACTAATTTTAGGACAATGTACCAGCGTTCAAGCTACTTAGGACTTCTTAGAAATGTCTCCAAATGTCGCTCTTCTTACTTTTTTTCTTTTTTTTTTTTTTGAGATGGAGTCTAGCTCTGTCGCCCAGGCTGGAGTGCAGTGGCGCGATCTCGGCTCACTGTAAGCTCCGCCTCCCGGGTTTACGCCATTCTCCTGCCTCAGCCTCCCGAGAAGCTGGGACTACAGGCGCCCGCCATCTCGCCCGGCTAGTTTTTTGTATTTTTTTAGTAGAGACGGGGTTTCACCGTGTAGATCAGGATGGTCTCGATCTCCTGACCTCGTGATCCACCCGTCTCGGCCTCCCAAAGTGCTGGGATTACAGGCTTGAGCCACCGCGCCTGGCCTCTTCTTACTTTTAAGTGCAGAATATACTAACTTTATAAAAACTATATTACTTAGAGCATCTTATGATTTTTACTGCATATAATGGAAATGAAAAGAAAGCATTAAGATAGTTTCCAGAAATACATGTACCTGCCGTCATAACACAGAGAACTCTTCTGTATGTGATGAAGGAGGGAGGCTAGGCTGCCATCCTTCCTAGCTACAAGAGAGAATATGGCAATATGGCAGCTCTTCTACTCTGTTAAGGCAGTGGACTCTTCAGCTCAGGGAAGGGCTAGTAATAGACCCTACTTCCTGTGACAGAAGTTGGAAATACTCAATATTGACAATTTTAGTGACATTGATTCTTGCTAGGATTGACACGACTGACCCATCTAAGGAAACACCAACCTGTGTGCCTGGTACACAGTGGTGCTCAATAGACATATGTTGAATGAACAGAGGTAAAGCACAGGCACGTGTAGAGACTCCAGGACAAATACATGGAGGTAGAAAGTGCAGATGGAAACAACCACTCTTAATAAGTACTTGACTGAAAAGTAAAGAGAAAGTATTGCAGTCCACAGCAAGTCATAATAATTGAATTTAAAAATGAGAGGAGATGCCAATGTGTGACAAGTGTTATCCATTTAAAATATTGCTTTCTGTTATATTTATTTAAAATAAGTGGTTAATACAAATATTAGCAAAGCTAAGATTCTTTTGTATTCATAACAAGGATAAGCATATTTATTCAGTGCTAATGATGTGCCAGATACAATACTAAACCTTTTACATGAAACACATTATTTAGTCTTATTAATGATGCTGTGAGGTAGGTAGGTAGGTAATATTTCCATTCAACACATGGGTAAACTGTGGCATAGAAAGATGTAGTATCTTGCCCAAGATTGCTCAGTCAGAGAGTCATGGCTCTGACTCCAAAAGAAAGTATTCTTAACCATTATACAACACAAAGGTAGGAATGTTATCTTAAACACGGGTTGATCTCTGAAGGTAGCACCTGCTCTGAAGGTAGCACATGAGGCAACGACTGTATAAGGTCAAATTTCCTTCTGAAATTCACTTCATTGCCCATAATGTACCTTACTAATACAACATACACACACAGATTTGTATATTCAGATCTGTATAGCATGCACTGTATATCCTGGACATAGTAATGTATGGTATAAATAAATTGGATATTTAAACAAAATAAAAACTTACAGTAGAACCACTGGAATGAGATGCCCATAGTATGCCTTTGCACACACTAAGCCTGACAGGAAACATCAGACTCCTGCTCCCATCTCATGCTTGCTCTGGGACACATGCACATTGTTTAGAGTGTAATTGCAGAACTACACATCCGACTGAATGTGCAATCTGTAAATGTGGTGTTTCCTGCAGTGGGCAAAGAGTTGAACTGCAGAAATAAACGGTATAGATAGTGTAACTCTACCCTTTGATGGCCAGCTTGTTTTTCCCTCTCCTCTCCCAATTATTCATGCCTGAGACATCCTCAGCTCTGAGCACATTCCCACCAATATGTACCACAATAAGCGGCCTCAACAGAGGAGGCCTTGTAAATCCAAAATCATACTAATGCCAAGGCGGAGGTAACAGTCTCCCCCTTTTAACTTTGAGAGAAAAATCAGGTAGCCCCAGCCCCCCTCCGCCAAAACTCCCCCGCCAAAACAAATTCCCAAATCTCACCCTCTGCGTAAGTCTTCTTTCTAAAAGTCCCTGTTTTTCCTGATTTTACATTTGAACAATTTACTTTTGTGTGAAACCACCCAATTATACCCCTGGAGCCAAGTGAAGGTCAAATCCCTTTACACCCAGTAGTCTTGACAACCAACATTCCACTTAACAACAAGATTTCCAAATCCCAGACCCAGGCTCTCTTACCGGAAACATTTCCTCTGTAAGTAACAGAATGAAGTGATCACACACACACAAAAGAGCTGGGGACAGGCTCTCTGGGAGTTTGCTGCATGTGGCTTGACCTGAATGTCAGGCACCTGGGGGTTCCCTTAATGAAGGTCGGTGACCTTCTCCCCTGCACTGCACTTCTGTTCCCTACTGCCGCCACCTCTAAATGGAACACCTCTTTATTTTCCAGAGGGAAGGGGCTGAAATACCAGACTGCGATGTACCATCTCTTGGTTGCTATGAGTGAGGCCATTAAAATGGCAGGCATTAAAAGACTGCACCTCAGTACCCAGCTACAAAGCCTCAAGGTCACTGCATTCCACAGTTTCCCGTCGCCTTTCATTCCTGGCCTCAGAGCTTCAATATCCTGGCGAGATCCCCTCGCATTATATTTCATGAGGCTTAAATGCAAGCTCTCCCACAGCAAGCCCGAGAGTATAATGGGGGTTTTAATACATTCCTTTTACCTAAGGCTGGGATCCATTTCAAAAAGTTACCCAATAGGTTTCCTTTCAGGTGAGCTCATTGCTCTGACATTCCAAAATGACATTAAAAAATAAATCCTCTGATGACTATATTAATACAGTACCTGGGACACTGAGAGTTATGCCGGAAAACGTCTTAGATGTCTATAAATAAATCTTTAAAAAAAAAAAACCCAGCAGGAGGAATGTGAGGAGCTAATGGAATTCAAAAGGCCTCATTGCTACCCTCTTAGAGTTGAAATCCACTCCGGGCCGACTGTCACGGCAGATATAAAAAGCCAGCCACAGGCTGAAGCTGTATCAGAAAATACTGAGGCAATAGAATATTAATCTTTTTCTCCAAAGAAAAGCCACAAACTATGCTCCTTGGAAGATGGCTTCCTTTGCTGTAAGAAGTACACTAATTAAACATGTACAAGGTTAAATCCTGGCAACACGCAGCTGCTTCAGGGATCAGTCCTTGACTTCAGGTGGAAGGCACTCCCCACAGAGGCAAGACCTACATGAGGCAGTGTGGGGAGAATGACGTCAGCTTCCCAAATTGGCACAAGGACCTGTGTGTGGCCTTAGGACCAAAAGCACCCTTCTTTCTGCCTTCCTGAAAACATATCTTGAAATTGCCTTTTATGCCTCAACCCATCTTCCTTGAGATTCTGTTTCTCCAAGGAAGTGCTCCGTGCCCTCTCAGCCTTGCAGACCTGGCTGTGTCAAGTGCCACTGTGCACTACTGAGGGACTGGAGGAACTGAAAAGCATTTTTGTCATAGGAGGGAACAGCCACGGGAGAAGTCAGGCCTCAGACACTCTTGTTTGAATATGGATGTTTGAGCCTTAGCTGGTAGAATAAAAAACTCTTTCAGAGTGGAGTGGAAAGCGAAGTTTCCAGGGTTTTATAAACAAACAACCTGATACAAACACAGCAGTGTTATAGGTCAAAGCAGATGTGGTGAACAGAACTTACAAAAACATATATGTATATCAGTTTTATTTTTTCCATGTTCATTTCAACCTCAGTAGAGCTAGCAACACTAACACTCCCCAGTGGCACAGCCAACAACAGGGCTCTAGAGGCTCCAAACTTGGGGTCCCCTTGGGTGTCCTTGGATAGAATTCAAGGGGTCCATAAACTAGAATAGAAAAAATTGTATGTTTATTTTCACTAGTCTCTAACTGAAAGATAATGTTTACTTCAATTACAGATGCAGAAAAATCCCTACAGTGTTAGTACTACTGTGATTTTTCTCAATAGGAATCATGATATTTTCACATCAATTACAGTTGTAGATATAAATCTGTAATATACCTGTAGCATGTTTTACTGTAAATATATATTACATATAATATATAAAGATGATTCCCTTTGAAATTCAAAGTATTTTATTTTACTTATTAGAAAACATTCTAAGAGGAGACTCGTAGCCGTCATCAGGTTGCTATAGGGGTCCATATACAAAAATGGTTAGGAGTCCCTGTACTAGGGAAACTTTCTAGCAGAATGGAGCAAGTCATGTCCTGAGAGACTATCTGCACTGCTGAAATCCTCCATTTTGGCTAAATGACAAAGCACTGGCAAAAGAGTCAGAAGGACTGGGTTCTGATCTCTGACTTATTGCACGTCCTTTGGCAAGAAAGACATTCAACCTTCTTGCTATTCATAAGAACACAGCTATTCATGCTTACAATGTGCCAGGTGCTCTGCTAATTACATTTGGGTGCGACAATGATGGTTTAGTCAACAACAGACCACATATATGATGGTGGTCCTGTAAGATTATAACACCATATTTTTTCTGTATTTTTCCATGTTTAGATATGTTTGAAATATACAAATACTTACCATTGTGTTACAGTTGCCTGCAGTGGTCAGTAGAGGAACATGCTGTACAGGTTAGTAGCCTAGGAGCAATAGGTTACACCATATGGCCTAGGTATGTAGCAAGCTATACCATCTAGGTTTGTGTAAGTACACTCTATGATGTTCCCTTAATGAGGAACTCACATAATGATGCATTTCTCAGAATGCATCCTTCTTTGTAAATATTACTTCATGTGATCATTACAGCAACCTTCTGTGGGTCTACTGTTATATTTATTTTGCAGATAAGAAAACTAAACCTTAGAACTGTTAAGTAATCCATCCAGCTAGAAAACAGCATTAATGAAAACTTTCTCCAAAGCTATTAGATATCACATTCTAGCAATCTAGGATAACAATTCCTGCCCTACTTACCTCGCAGGATTTCTGTGAAGCTCAAATGAATAATAGATATATTAGACTTAAAGAGTACTTCCCACCCTTCAAAACAAGTTATGAATATTTTTAAATTATTGTCATTGTTGAGATTTTCAAGTATAGCAAAATTTTGAGTTTTGGAAATAACCAGTAAAAAGACAAGATGCTATCAAAGGGACTTCTGAATTACGTTTCATATTTAAGTGGCAATATAATTATTACAAGGAATAGCTGATGGACTGTATAAGGATCTATGTTAATGCTAGATAAAAATAGAGTCAAATTTATGCTTTAGTGTTGTGCTACAGGGCTTGATAAGTTTATTCTCATAAGTAAATAATATACGTGCCCTTCAATTTGGCTGTAGGCTTTTAATTTATTTAGAAACTTTTATCTCCTACAAAGTTTTATGGAAAGAGAAAATTTAGTCCATTTGGCCAGGTGATATCAAGACCCCCCCCAGAAAAATATGGCTTGACTAGCTGTCCAGAATTATGACTTCTCTGCTCCTTTCCTCAGTAGCTCTATCAAATTGCTGTGCAGAGTAGAGGACCTCTGCAGAGACATTCTCACCTTGACATCTCAGGGTCCACTTACCTGACTAACGATGAAGAAGATGACAGTCATGGCAGCGCAGGCCAAGGTGATAAGCATAAGGAACTTGAACCTAAAAATTAGCCCCTATTAGAAAAGAAAGAGTAGTTTAATACTCCATCAGCTACCAATCCTTTTCTCACTATATAAATCTATAAAAAGCTTAAAGAAATCTGTAAAACCAAATCCCTAAGAATGACAGTAAAATGATTTCCCATAGTAATATTTCTTCTGCAGAGGTGAGTGTGGCTGAAAATTTCTTGGGTCAAATATTTCCTATGTTCTTATCACTCATAAAGCAGCGATAGGAGAGCCTGGGAAATTCTATTCACAACACGTCGTGAGGCTGCTAATTTCCCTGCTAAGCTGGTTATGCTTCTCTGCAAGGGTTCAAAGTTACCAAGTCCAAGTTTTCTGTGGTTGTAATAAAATTCTGCTCCAATGAACAAAAAGAAATGTGCATATTAATCAACATGAAGTGGATTTGGTTGAATTTTCTCATGTCACTCCAGCTCTGGAGACAGGCAAGCCTTAGAAAGTGCCTGTGGTTTCCTGAGAGCAGGATTTAAGAGAACCTGTATTTCAAGGAGGGAGGCCTATTATTCAGGGGCTCTTATGTGCAAGATCTACTGCATATAAAAACTCTGAGGTTCTGTAGTTTCTGCTTCTCTTTTCATACAGGAATTGGGCTTGTTTCTCCAAGGACAGCCACTTAGGCATGAACCCAAGGGATCCCTGATAAATCAAGGATGTGTTGCTTGCATTGGGGATTTGAGGATGTTAAGTGTTTCTCTTGAATGAGGAACATAATCTGTAAACAGAGATTACTGAACTGTCTGAGCATCTGCTGGATATTTTGGGGAATGTGGCCTGTTAAGAGTCTGGAAATCAGATCACCTGGACTAAACCCTGTTTAATTACAGGACAGGGTTGATTTTGGGACAGAAGTTTGACTAAAGCCTCATCCCAACCAAATCCCAGTTCTGCCATAGTCCAATCTCCCATCTAGTATGTACCTACATTCCATCACCAAGCTGAAGAACTGGCTGAACAAGTTTACTCCTTATTGGAAATGGAAACACATTTGTACCACAGAAAACGCCAAGATTTAGACAGGCCAGCTAGATGCTTCTCAGAGTAAGATTTGGCCTCTAAGTTTGCCCAGAGATCCTACATGAGAATCTCTCAACGTGTATTTCAGAGTTAAGGCTTTCTATCTCCGGGGTGTGTGTGTTTACACATCAAGCGGAAAGATAAGCAAGCACCAGTTCCAGAACGAGCCAAGAAATCTGCCCACCTCATAGTGTAGCCGCCGGACTTTGCTCATAGCTGGCAGGCTGGACTGCTTCCCACTGATGTTCCGAAACACCTGAAATACCATGAAGCATAGAAACAGGAAGTAGAGGCAGAGGCAGATTCCAGCCACGATGATGAAGGCCATCTGGTAGTGTCCAGTAAAGGAAACAACGGGCTAGCCAAGGCCAAGCTGAGCAGGCCCAGGCACTTCTCCCCAGGTCTGTTGGCAATACTTGTTTTGTCTCCAAATACATAGGAAATTTTCAAGGGGATAAATTATTAAAACCTGACATTCTAATGCTAGTGATAGGTTTCTTGACACAATAGTACCACAGAGGGAGGTGTTCAATATTGCTTTCTAAACCAAGTAAGAAAAGAAATGGCGTCTTGCTTGTTAGAAATGAAGAATCTAGGCCCTACCGTAGACCTAAGGAATCAGAATCTGCCTTTTAACCAGGTCCCCAGGAGATTCGTATACACAATAAATTTGAAAAGCACTAATAAAGCATATATTGGTCACTATGGATCAGATGAAAAACCATATTAAAATCACCAGAAGAGTTCAAATGTAGATCCCCAGCTTCCTCCCCAGATATATGGAATCAGATTTTCCGGGGCTAGGACATCAAGTCTGACTATGTTTGGAAACCACTGGGCTCCTCCTTGGAGTTTTATAAGAATGAGATTGAGATGTTCTGGCATAATTACAGAGGAGATACGTGGGGGCTCAGTGCAGGGGCCCTGGGCATGGGCTTGAAGGTCTTAAAGTGAAACCAGGGAAGAAGGACTACTTGCAGTCTTCTGTCACCACAGAAAATCGTGTCCAACAGAATGGGGATTGAAGGACACATGGCACAGATGGGAGTTTGGGTTGCTGCCAGTATACTTGAGACCCACTAGGGGGGCTGACCTGCCTTTAGAGTCAATCTGAGAACCACCAAGGCCTGGGGTAGTGTGAGCTGCCTCGGAAGGCAGGTGACCTGATTCCAACCCCTTTCCACTACAACAACTCTACCCAAATTGCCTTTTTTTTTTGAGACAGGGTTTTGCTTTTGTTGCCTAGGCTGGAGTACAATGGCACAATCTCAGCTCACCACAACCTTCTCCTTCTGGGTTCAAGCGATTCTCCTGCCTCAGCCTCCCAAGTAGCTGGGATTATGGGTTTGCACCACCACACCTGGCTAATTTTATATTTTTAATAGAGACAGAGTTTATCCATGTTGGTCAGGCTGGTCTTGAACTCCCAAGCTCAGGTGATCCGCTGGTCTCAGCCTCCCAAAGTGCTGGGATTACAGGCATGAGCCACCACACCTGACCCAAATTGTCTATTTTTAAAAGCATTTAATAAGTATGAACTTGGCATGCATATTTCATTAAATAATATAATATCTAATGCAGTTTCTCCTTCTTTCCTATAATGAACAGTATCCTGGAATGAAGGGAATATAGTTATTTTCTGCAGGACTTGAAATTTTACTCACGCCATCATATTTATAAAATTAAAAAGTTGAACTAGATTTAACATTATAAACATTCTCCTTGTTGTGCAGCTAACATTTGGTGATGGCATAATGGAGGAAGGGTAGAGCTTCTCTCTCATCTTTGAGGTAATGATACTACAGATTTAGTTTGCTCACAGTGTTCTTGTGACACTAAGAAACCAATATAGACATCGTGGCAAGACAAAGCATATTCCTTAGCACACAGCAAGATATGAGCCATCAAGGAAGAATACAACCCAGGCCTTTCTCTCCACTCCAGAGCAGAGTCTTTTTCTCCCAAGAGCATTTCACATACTATTCCAGAAGATAAAATATTTAAATCCAGCATCCTAAAAGGGATAAGCTAAGACTGTCACTTCTGCTTCATGAAGAAGACTTAGAGTTTATGCCAACCAACCAGAAGCCTCGGCGACTCCTCTGGAACTAATCACTTTAGCCTTATCTCCACTTGGTCTCAGGAATGAATAGCAGCAGTGTGATTTGCCAGCACACCAAGGTCACTGTAAGAAGTCTTGCACGTAGGCAATTTCAGAAACAGGTTCTCCCACAGGGGCCCAGAGATGAACCTCCATGGCTCCAGGGAAAAGCTAGTCATGCTTCAGTCTGCAGTAAACAGTGTATAACAGATAATTCAGACAGGGTGCAGTAAGCCCAGAAACTCGGATCCCTCTGCTGGGAGGATGGGCAGCGATCTTCTCATTTTGCCTGCTGTCACCCAGGCTTGAAAGCAAGCAGTAATTCTTATTATCAGCCTTAATTGTGCTGTTAAAATTGGCCTGAGAATCAAAGCCCTGGCTGAGTACGTATGGGGAGCATCAGCAGAGCCTTAGAAAATGATCTTGGGGACTGGGTGGCTAGGGGAAGAAATAAAACCCTGAACCCATCAAGGAAGGATACGGCCAGTTCCGTTCCAACATCTGTAGTCCAGATACTGTAGAAGGGATTCGTGAGTTGTACCCCTCTACAAAGAAAACGAGATGGAAAAGCAAGACAAATTAATACAAAGGCAAAAGGGAACTTTCCTTTTCACGTATTCTTAGCTTTTCAGCTGCAGGGGTGAGGGCTGTATTTAGGCTAAAAAAGAGATCCTAAAGAGAAATGAAGCTTGTAGAATACATCAGCCCAAACATTTTGCAACTCTAAAGAGCTGTGCATTTGATTTGATCCCAGACCTTGTCTGAGGATGTGACCACGTCCAATGCTTCTATACCAAAGGTTCCCGACCACCATTCTCCTTTTCCAACACTCCTCCTAAAGTGACAGGAGTGGGCGTGGTGATGCACAGTTTGGCTCAGTGTCCCACAAACACCTGCTCACCTCTCACACATGTCAAATATGAAGAGGCAGAAGGAACCAACGGCAATGGGTCCGACTTGCTTCCAGTACCCTGCAATGTGGTTCCGCTCATGCTGATCCTGAGGAAAACCAAATTGAGAAGGGAGATAGAGGGGAGAGGAAGACCAAGCAATTCTATGGGGGAGTCAGCATTCGAAGGACACCTGCTGACCACCTATTATGTATCAAGCACCATGCTAGACTCTAGGTATATGAGAACAAAGAAGATGAAAATCTCTTCTTCAGGAACTCACCTCTGTGGGGGAGTCTGGCACATATGCAGAACATGACAAAGCCCAGCCATAAGGGCTCTGAGAGTAATAAGAACAGGATGCCATGGGAACACAAAGAATTGCCTCAGCTCCCAGGCAGAGGACACTTTGTGGTCCACAAAATAACTCATTCTGAATTAAATTTCTATGTGACTTGTAACTTGTGTTTATAAAAGTGACTGATCCCCAGAAGACAAAGTAAAGACATTAAAGCATTTAAATATGTGAAATGTGTCTCTTATGGTTAGGAAAACAGGCATATTTTCTCCCCATCCTTATTAAAACCAGCAATGATTCTCCTTGATAAACAAAGACACCAAGAGAAAGAAAAGGAAGGAATGCAGAATGAGAAAAAAGGGAAAGCAAAGATGATCTTAGCCTCCAGGCGGGGCCCCAGGTGGGTCAGTCCACACCAGCTCCATGTGGACAATCCTTGGCTGGCTTCCTAGTGCTGGACCGAGTTCCCTCCACTCCCAGGCCCTGATGTCGAGGCCTCATTCTTAGCGCATCTCTGCTGGAGGACCCCTCATGGGGAAAGACCCCCTAATGTAGACAGTTTAGCAGTAGGCAGAAGTCTGTCTCTCTCTGCTCTCACACTGCTCTCCTGGAAGAGCGGCAGGACTTCAGAGGTCTGGTTTTTATGACTGAGCCATAATGGAATTTAAAAACAGTCCACTCTGCTATGAAGCCCATGTGCCTGACACGAAGACCAAGTTCCAGCTGGCATATCATCTTAGCCACAATGTGATGACTACACCATCCTTATTTTTAACCATGGTACCTTCAGTCCCTCTTGAAATATGATTTGGTGTCTGTGCAAACTGAGGAGACCAGGAAGGTCTGTATTTCCGAGTAATAGGGGTTACTAGGCCACCTGGACACATTGCCAGCTGGAAAGAGCCAGGTCCACATTCTCTGGTGGTTAACCTGTATTCCTGGGGACAGGACAAGCAGGGCAGAAGCCAGCAGACAAGAAACTCAAGCTCAAGGGCAAGAAATAATACTAATCATTAGAATGTGTGTGTTTATCTTAAGTTACTCACATTCTCTCATTCAATTCTCACAAAAACCCCATGCATTAGGCCTTTACATCCCATTTTATAGATGAGGGACCTGAGATTCAGAGTGATAATGTCATTTGCCTAAAGCCATTCAACTGGTCAGCAAGTGGTGAAGCAGGAATGTAAACCAGAGGGGTCTGCCTCCAGAGTTCCCACTTGTAACTACTAGTTTATTCTGTCTCACCCACTGCTGACTAGAGGCAAAGGGGGGCAGGTGTCAGCTTGGCAGCCTGCACGGAGCAGCTGGTACAGACGTCTGTCCCTCGCAGGGGCTCTTACCATCATGTGCTCGCCACAGAAGATGATCCAGAAGGACAGAAGCATCGCATAGAAGATGCCCTGTCGGATGTCACCGAACAGCAGCATCCAGGTCCAGTCGAACCCGATGGAAAACCATTCCACTGGGATATTGATAAAGGTCATGGAAATCCCAAGGGCAAAGATGACTCTGATGGTGAGAAAATATCAGAACAGCCACTTCATTCATCTGGAGGGCAGATTTTCAAACAATTCCCAGAAGTTAGTTTTGAGACATGAGATGTTGCTTACTGGGTCTGAAGCCATATGATCAATTTCTTCTGCACAGAGATGCCAAATGTCCTATGTCGTTCACACTGCTGCAGAATGAAAGAGTGCTACACCAACCTCTCTGTGGAAGTGAGCCTGACCTCCTTCGTGCCCCACACTTTACTTTGGTACCACTGCAGATGAGGAGCTTCCTAGAATGTCTGTGTCCCCTTGCCTTCTCACCCAGGCCTCAGTGAATATAATTGTCCTCTTTCACCTCTTCAGGTTATCATTCATCTGATCATTAAGAACACTCGTTATTATTGTGATATCCTCAGCAATGATGAATTATCTAAGCATATTTGTTTCAATACTACATGACTCCAAACACATTTGAAATGTAAATTCTCCTGACTGCTTGTTTAGCTTTTATTTTACTCTTCCCCTGTCACACTAAGAACTGCCAATTCTCTATTAAAATGTAATTCTTATGTCACTGATTTATTCATACTTTTTTCCATCCCCTTGAAACACATATATTAATTAAGCACAGATCACGTACCAGGCATTGTGTTAGCACTATAGAATCCTAAATGAACAGGACCTGTTTTTTCACTCACGGGAGATACAGTTAGTAGAGGAGCCAGATAAAGAGACAGTTGAATAGAGCAGGATAAGGAATATCATAGAGTTTTAAAGCATAGAAGGCTGCTACCAGGACTTCTGACTTTGACACAGACAGGAATGGAGCTGAGTTGTGAGTCAAGGTAAGGGAGGTGGAAAGGGTGTTTGGAGGAGAGGGCAGAGCCTGGATGGAGGCACAGAGGCCTGGAAGAACCTGGTGCATTTGGAGATCTGCATGTGGCACATCAGGATATGACAGGACATGAGACCAGAGAAACAAAGAGGGCTGTGCTCATGAAGAAACTTGCATATCCCACTAGAGAACTGAAATGTATCTTGAAGAGACTTTTTATTGGAATCCAATAAAAAGTTTAAACAATGGAGTGACATGATTCATTCACTCAAAAAATATTTATTAAACTCCTACTATGTGTCAGTCACTATTCTGAGATGCTGAGAATATAACTGTGAACAAGATAAGCAAGGATTGTGCTCTTGTGATGCTTGCATAGAGATGCAGTGAGAGAGGGAGTATAAGAAAAAGATAATAAATAAATGAATAAGCATCATGAAAAAAAATGCTAGGCAAGAGAGTGGAGAGCAATGGGGATGTGATTTTACATGAGGTGAACAGACGAAGAGATCAGCAAGTGTGAAGGCCCTGGGGTGAGGGTTTGAGCACAATAAAGGGGGCTGGTAGGTGTTGGAGAGGACAGTGACAAGATCAGAGGTGGAAGGCACTCAGTTATCAAGGGGCTTATAGGTCAGGGCAAAGGAGATGAAAAGCCAGTGGAGAGCTTTGAGCAGAGGAGTGACAGGATCTGATTAACACCGGAAAGGGGGCACTCTGGCTATCCTGTGAATAGGCTACAGGGAGGCACGTGGTGGAAGCAAGGAGAGGGGTTGCAAGGCTGTTCCCACTGATCCAGGTGAGAAGCGATTGTGGGTTAGATTAGGGTGGCAGCAGTGGAAATGGTGAGACTTCCCGGTGAGTTGGATGAGAAGTGTGAAAAACAGAGACATAGAGGATGACTCACTGCTACATTTCCAGTTTGAGCAACTGAAAAGATGGAGTTGCCATTTACTGAAATGGGGATTCTGGGAGGGAACAGGTTGGAAGTGGGACACAATCAAGTGTTGTCCTTGGTACATGTGACATTTTCAATGCAAATGAAGACATTAAGTAAAGAGCTGGAATATTTGGGTCCAGAGTTGGGAGAGGCTGAGGCTAAAGATACAGATTAAGAGTCATCAGAGAGCAGATGATTTTTCAGACCACGAAGGTAGGTGAGATCACCCCTATGGAAAGCACAGCTAATAAAGAGAAGAGGTCCAAAGCAGGTGCCCCAGTCCCAGCGTCTAAGAGGCTAGAAAGATGGAAGGAGACAGAAATGGAGCCTAAATGCTGGTCAGCAAAGAAGAATGACCAACAAAAGGGTAGAGGAGACTCTGGGAAGAAAAACTGATCAATTATGTCAGATGCTGGGATGAGTAAAAAAAAAAAAAAGTGAGGACTAAAAAATGACCTTTGGATTTGGACTATGAAGGTTGTTGGTGATTCTGTGAAAAGCAGTTTTAGTAAAGTGCTGGAGATGAATCCAGACTGGAATGGACTCAAGAGAGAACAGAGGAGAAGACATATGTATGCACAAGGTTTTTGAGAAGCATTGCTGTAATGAGGGGCAGAAAAAGGGTATGTAGCTTCAGGGAGAAGTGGGAAATGGGAAAATTTTGTCTAAGAAGGGGAGATGGCAGGGCATGTTTGTAAATTAATAGAAAGAATCCAGCAGAAAGGGAGAAGTCAATGATGTGGAGAGAAAGTAGGTACATCTGCAGGAGCACTGTCTTTCTTTAAGTGAGAGGAGCTGGGCTTAGGGCAGTTTCTTCACTACAACACAGACAAGTATCTGATTCTGACCACGGAATATCCCGAAGAGCAAAGATAGGTTAAAGAGCCGGAAAGGTCAGCTGGGCGCAGTGGCTCACACCTGTAATCCCAGCACTTTGGGAAGCTGAAGCAGGCAAATCACTTGAGCTCAGGAGTTCGAGATGAGCCTGGGCAACATAGTGAAACCCTGTCTCTACAAAAAATACAAAAAACTAGCTGGGGAGTATACACCTGTGGTTCTAGCTACCGGGAAGCTGAGATGGGATGATTACTGGAGCCTGTAAAGTCAAGGCTGCAACGAGCTGAGATCCCAGCACTGCACTCCAGCCTGGACAACAGAGTGAGACCTTGTCTCCAAAACATAAATTAATTAATTAAAAAGAGCCAGAAAGGTGAGAGAGGTAGAACCCTGAGGATTAACTTAGTAACAACTTGCATAGGAAAGCTGCAGGAGAAAAAGGAGTCCAGGATGACTCCTGGTCACATCACTGGCATAAGTCGCACACCGGCTGCTTGAACTGGACACAAGCAAAAGCAAGAGCTTGGCAGATCATGAGAAGCCAGTATTCCTGAAGAACACTCCAAAACCAGCTCTTACTTTTCCAGAAGCACCGGGGGTCGGGACATCATAGTGATCCTCCTCCAATACCACACCATAATGATGAAGATGCTGGGCGTAAGGAAGGTCTTCATGGCAAACCACACCTTGGTGAAGCCTCCATTTTGGTGGATCCCCTAGGCAGAGACCAGTGATAATTTTGAAGGTGAATATTATCTTAGCATTTCCTTCTACTAGAAAATGCGTTTGTGGGAGAGGTAAGTGGAGACCTTGTCTGCAAATGTTCATGATCAAGAGCTTTCATGTTCATAGCATGCCCTGCCCTCTTACACCCTTGGCCTCTCCTCAGAGATAATAGAAATACATATTAAAAGATCCCTGTGCTATGGACCTGAGACCAGAGAAATAAAGAGGGCATCCTATTCACAGGAATGGCTTTCATGCTCTGGGGTCTGAAAGAAGAGCATGGGGCTTTGGGGCAGGGTCACTGTTTCCAAGAGACTGAATGATCTTACCTTGGACTCATCCCACTGATTTTAAAATGCTGATGCCTAAAGGTACACTTTAGAGGTATGGATTAATAGGGCAGGTACGGATTAGTAGGGCCTACAGGGTGTATGATATCTACCCAGCTACCACCCCTACCGTGTACCCCCCAAAAAAGCCACATTTGAGGTAGAACCAGAAATTTTAGGTAAAAAGCAGAGATATCCTCTATCTCTTAACACCTCTCTTGGCCATTTAATCCTCATTCGACCCTCACATCTTACTAATCTGGTCTATTAGGGCTACAAGAGCTTTTTCCCTATGCTAAGATAATGATTAAGTACATGAGCAATTTTTTTTTTTTTTGTAAGCTTTTCATTAGAAAGTTGCAGATATCCTAGATGGCCAATATGTTGAAATTGGTAAGTGTTAAGGTAAATCTATTCTATAAAATCCTAACCAATATTGTAAAGTATATTTATATTATATTCACCAATTTATATTACATATACCATTAAATAAGAAAGCAAGGAAAAAAGTCAGTTCAATATGATCCTACTTTTTGTAAGGGAATTACTACGTATAAAAAAAGCCTGGAAGGAGATATATCAAAACCTGAACAGTGACTATTTCTCTAAATAGTAGGACATTACAGGTAATTCTTATGCTTTTCTGTTTCTTTACCCAATTATTGTGACTTTGTTGAGATTGAAAAGAAGGGTTCTCCTTGCAGCAAGTTCTAACTTTTCCCCAATTAAACAAATAAGATGGAAAGAACCTAAACTACCCCATTCCCTTTAACAATTGTGCTTGCAAGGTGAAACACATAAAAAAGAAAATTTACTTTTATCTTGGTGTTATTCATTATGCAAGCATGACTATATCATGATCTTATCATTATAATGATCTTAAGTGATCTTAAGCCCATTTAAAATCTTAAGTGGGCACAATAATTGCATTGTTTTCCATTTCTGTAATCTCTCACACAAATTAATTCACTTTATTATCTCAGCCATCATGAGTATGTTATTATTCCCATTTCTCAGATGAGACAGGTGAGGCATAGAGGTGCCATGAGTGAGATGGAGTTCCCCTCCAATACACATGCCAAGATCAATTACATTCACTTACCACCAACCGGATATCCTTTATCTCACCAATTCCCACATTGATTTTCTTCTTCTCATTCACAGGCAGCCGGATGTTTAAAAGGTAAAACTTATGGGCCACCGACCCAATTTCCATGAAAGGAAGGACATCACATTCATAGTAACGGCCCTCATGCTCTGGGGTCTGGAAGAAGAGCAGAGGGTTTGTGGCAGGGTCACTATTTCCAATAGACTGGCTCTGAATTCTGTTACCCTGACCCATAACACCAATTTTAAACAGCTAATGCTTAAAGGTACACCTTAGAGGTACAGAGCAACAAGGCATACTGGAGACATGGTGTCCACCCAGCTATCCCAACCTAAAAACAAACAAACAAACAAACAAACAACAACAACAGCCATATTCAAGGTAGAACCAGAAATTTCACGTAGAAAGCAGAGACACCTTCCTTCTATCTCCTAACACCTTTCTCGGCTGTTTAATCTTCATTAGAACCTCACATCTTACTAATCTTATCTGCCAGGGCTACAAGAGTTTTTACCGGCAGTGTGTCGTCAGGGACCTCTAAGGCTCTGTGGAACAGTCATCTTCTTAAACGTTCAGGTGGAAGCTCCTGCTCAATCATTACACTCTTTAAGGATGGTTAATTATTCTTCTGATTTTGGCCTGAGGGAGAAGCTAGAAGCAGCTGAAAATAACTTCTTTTTATTCACTTGCCAGGAAAAAAAAGACACGAGGAGCCCTTGGTATTTAGGGAAGGTTGAAACAGAAGAAACAAAGGTAATAATAAGATTAGTGGCCAGAGATAACCACTCAGAATTTTCTGCCTCCAGTGCTTCCTAACGGTCCAAGATGGCAGAAGGGAACAGACATTTTAATGAAATGAAAATTTAGCCCAGTGTCTAGGAAAGCCTCTTGGACTTCGTGCCAAACAATTTAAGAGATACTGCACAGAGCACGGTGGAGAGAAATCAGACAGTAGGGACACAGCTCTTTTTTGAAAACTAAATTCTGCTCCACCTCACCAGGACTCCCGGCTATGTGTACCTGCTGAGGGGTGGGGGCCAGGGGTAAATATGAGCATGTAGAGGAATGAGCTTCAGCAGGCCGGAACTTTTCCCTGATACAGAAGACGAGAGTCTACCAACAATGTTGGGTTTCTACGTCAGCTTCAATGTTTACTTGGTACCTCCTGATCAAGTGATAGGGGAGATCTAATTTGTCGTTCCTAAGCCTGAATTCACAAGCCCTCCATAATTTGTCATAAATCTTCAGAGCAAAGATCCACTGAAGAAATGAGAAGAAAGAAGATAACAAGGAGTCTATAGTCTAAGAGTGTGTAGGAAGGGGCTCTGCCCCTTCTGAGATCTTGGCTGGTGGGGAGGGTTCCTTACTGAACAGTCAGAGCTTAGAGTGCAGTAAACAGACCTTTGTACAGAGACAGAGACACACATGGCAAGGTGGAGGTGGGGAGGTGCTTTTAACTCCTCTTCCGCACCATGGCACACATAACCAATCAGTTGTCAACAGTTTTTATCCCTAACATGTGAGCGGCTCTTGTCAGACACACCAGTTGATTAGGGTCAGCATGATTGATTTTTAAAAATTCTTCTGTAGAAAGAATGCTGCTGCTTTTTCAAACCTCAGCTGCAGGTCGGATGATACAGATCATATTTTTCTCCCCTCCACTCCTTTCTCTCTTATACTTTCAAATCAGGGAGGATGGGGGCTTTGCAGGTACTACTGTGAATTCACTACAGGCTCTAATTCTCCCTCAGATTAAGTTGCAGTGAGGAGGCTGATTATCCTCTGTGGTAACAGCAAGAGGACATTTTCTGATTTGTTTCCAGTTAAGGCCTTATTTTATTTATGGAAATTGAGAATTTGAGGGGGGAAGGGAACAAAACCTACTTAGTCTAATACTATCTGGTGTGTGTCTTGCCCAGGGTCCCAAAAGTAGCACAATTGGGAGAAGGACATGGGCCCTGCCCAAAGGCAGGCGTTGTGCTGTGATAAAGACTTGAACTCCAGGCCAGGAGGCTCTGATTCTAGTCCTGACCATGTTCCTTGCTGGGTACCTTGGGTCACCCTGCCTCATTTGGCCTCAGTTTCTTCCTAAATGAGAAAGGTAAGTAAGATGATCTCCAGGGTCACTTCTAATCCCCCATGATGGGTCTCTGGGTGTCCCACACTTCCCTGTCACTACAGAGTAACATGGCCACCCATGACACAAATTTACTTAAGTTCAAATGAAAAGAGACACATTGGCATCTGGGACACTGTCTCAACCTTCCTGTCTCGGAAGGTTGTATCAATTCGTTGTATCCTGTTAGAGACTTTTCTTCAAGCACTAAAGTATTTAGGGCATTTAAGAAGGAAGATTCCTCTCTCTCTCCTTCCTTTCCCCCACCCCCAGTTCTCCCCCAACTCCAGCATCAGACTGGCTAATTAGGACAAATTACAGCAGGTGGCAACTTGACTTTTTTTTTTTTTTTTTCCAACTTCACAATCCACCAGGGACTGAAAAGCTTTAAAGCAATTTCTCATTTAATCTTGAGACTCAAGACTAAATTTCACTGCAATCAAAAAGCAGAGACTTGATGATTCATTTCCTTCGCACCTTTCAAGGTTTAATATCTTTCTTGCAAGGGATCAACACATCCTAAAGATAATTAAGCAACCGTCATTAAGAAGCAGTTGCAGGCAAACACCCTTCCCCCTCACACTACTCCGTGCCCTCCATGTGTATAAATAAGAGAAATGACTTTTCCCTTTTCTAAGGATACAATTCTGCACCCAAAAGCCATCTAGCTTAGATGTTCAACCAGTATTTCAAAGATGCAGTCAACTTGCAGAGACAGCTAGAAAGATTTTTAATTAATTTTCTCCGTTGCATGCAAAGATCTGAAAATGTTAGCTATTCCTCCTCCCTCCTGCTTCCTCTAGTTTCTGTCTATCACTCATTTCTGCCTACAAATGGCTTTCTCTGGAGGACAGCCCTATGGAAATTGAGATATAAAATCCCCCATGATGGGTCTCTGGGTGTCCCACACTTCCCTGTCACTATGGAGTGAGTAACATGGCCACCCATGACACAAATTTACCTAAGTTCAAATGAAAAGAGACACATTGGCATCTGGGACACTGACTCAACCTTCCTGTCTCAGAGACAAATTCGTTGTATCCTGGTAGAGACTTTTCTTCAAATACTAAAGTCCTGCCTCTGCCAGTATTTAGGGCATTTAAGAAGAAAGATTCCTCTCTCTCTCCTTCCTTTCCCCTACCCCTAGTTTAGCATTCAGCAGATGGTCTAGGGCAGTGGCCCTCAACCTTCATTGAGTTTAAGGTAATAAACTGAAGGACTGTTAAAACATAGATTCCTTGCTCCTACCCCCTGAGACATTGACTTAATAGGTTTTGGGTGTGCCCTGGGAATCTGCTTTTCCTAATACCTCTCAGGTGATGCTGCCACTGTTGGTCCTCAGAACACACTTACTGTAGCTTTGTTCTAGGAAACCTGGGGGAGTGAGACTCCCCTAATGCTTCAGAAAACACTGCAACAGGTACTTAGGTTTGCCCATGGAGGGCCTTAGTTTATACATTTTCTCCTAGTGGCCCATCTGGTTAATATCCACTTTGACTCTCAAATATGTCCCAGACAAGATGTTAAAGTATAAGGTCATCCTGCCTACGTTCATTCTATCATCTAGTCCAGGGGTGTCCAATCTTTTGGTTTCCCTGGACCACACTGGAAGGAGGAGAATTGTCTTGAGCCACACATAAAATACACTAACAATAGCTGATGAGCTAAAAAAAAAAATCAAAAAAAGATCTTATAATGTTTTAAGAAAGTTAATGAATTTGCACTGGGCCACATTCAAAGCCATCCTGGGCTACCTGCGGTCCACAGGCAGCGAGCTGGACAAGCTTGATCTAGCCCTTAAAAAGACTCCTAAGGTAGGTACTCTTACCTCATCTCACAGAAGAAAAGCTGAAGCTCAGACAGATTATGTAAACTTACCTGAGGTCACAGCGTCAGTGATAAAACCACCCAATCTTTCTCCTCTTTAGGACAAAAATGGCTAAAGCTGGGGCAAGGTACTCAAGGCTTCAATCTCATGTTTTTACTATTTCACAGGAAATCTTAACAGTAATAGGCAAAAGCAAAGTCAGGAAAGGCCCATGGTAGGAGAGAAGAGGAAAGAAAATGCTCCGCAGAACAGGTATTACCAAAGCTGTCCTCATGCAAAGAAGGGACACACCTAGGAAAAGTAAACAAATCTTTCCACATACCTGAGAACCAGATAAAAACTCTGTTGGCTTAGACAGCAAGCGGTCATACCTTGGGAGATGTGAAGGTGCATTTGAGTTTCCGTGGTACTCTCTCATGGGCCATTTCAGTCCACTCAGCAAAGGCATCATCACGGTAAGCCAGAGAAACGTCCATGGAGACTTCTGCATTTTCTCCTGTAAGAGAAAGGATGCACGTTTCAGAAATGGCTTTTGGAAGATATTTTAGAAACAGCTCAAAAAATTCCTATAGGCTTTGCCATGGAAACCAACAAGACAAAAGAGAAATATTAATTTCTATCAAACTCCAAACCTGAAGACTTGGAAGTCATAGGATGAAAGTCTAAGCCAAATGCTGGGTGCCCTCTCATGTCCACTCTGCCAGAGTCAAGAGCCTCCATTTAAACTCTTCCAGAGACAGGGGCCTCACTTCCTCTGAGGGAGCGCAGATATTCAGACCTCATCCTCCCGTAACTTGTACCACAGGTCCTAGGTCTGCCTGTAGAAGCCACATGGAAGGTGAGGTCCTTCCTTCTTCCATAAAAAGTGCCTTATGTTCTTGAAAACCATACCAGATCTGCCTGCATTTTCTTTCCTCTCTGACAAACATGACCAAGTTTTTCAACCACCCCTCAGACATGTTCCTCTGGGGCTCTTCTCTGGTCACATTCTGTCTGAAAACATCCTTCTCAAACTTATTCCCAAAAGTTCTCAAATATAGGATCTGCTACTTCTCCAAGAGTCAAAATCCCTTCATATTGTGGATGAAGTTAATGTAAAAGACAAAGTATTTTTCCAAAATTAAAGACTTCTACACAGATAGGAATATAATAATACATAATTGCACAAATGAATGTTCACACATACTTCCATAACAGTAGGACTGGACCACAAATGAGTTAAACTCACCACAGAACTCATTAAGGAGATGAGATTAATAAAACATTGCACCTATTAATTTTGTCTGTTTTATACTATGATGAGCAAGTTCAAGAGCAGAGAAGTCTTTTTTTTTTGTATAAAGGTTTAATTCTATTTAAAAAGAAGATCCATTAAATCAACTTCAAGTTCTTAACTCATGGGACTATTTTGCAACACTTCTTGGTAAATATCATTTTGTTAGGTTATTGGCAAAACAGTTTCAAGTTTCACTTCCCTCCCTTGAATCAGGTCCAGGTCATTTTGCTTTGGGGTAAATTAAAATCAGAACTCTACAAGTTGAGCAACTTTTTTTTTTTTTTGAATTGATTTAGCTCTAACCCACCATTACATCTTAAGGATGGCATGACTTGATAATGATGGACTTGTGTGAAGTTTTGATTTTTCAATTCAACTTTGTATCGTTCTTGAGTCTCGTTATGGAATAGGCAGATAGAACCCTATCAGTAACAAGAGTTGGAAATTGACTAATTGACAATGCAGTTGCCTTACACATCTCAAGTAGAGAACTTTCACATTAGTGAGATGTACCTGAATTTCGGTACTTAACAAATTTTAATTACTTTTTATTGAAAACTGTACTGAACACTAAATGTCCACCTTTACAATAAACAAATACAGTAATGGTAACTCACACTAAAACAAAACATAGTTCTGATAGCCATTATTTTTCTGTTTGGGACAATTTTAAAGTTTTCCTTTGTCACAAAAACAGGAATGCACCTATACAAAGCTCAAAATAGGCCATCTTTTTAAACAAAAAGGCAATGAGTCACAAAAGACTATGAATACAGCATATAACTATTTTGATACAAATCTGATAGGATTTGTTAAAATCAGTCACATCTAAAGTGTTGTTGTATAAAATATCACGTGAAAAAAAGAAGACTTTATCAATGTCTAAAAAAGTGAGTTTGTTCATAGACAATCTGACAAGTTACCAGAAAAGTGTTTCCTGAGACATAAGGAAATGCAACATTATTCTTCTTGAATCCTTTTAGCTCAAGACTTTCCACTCAATAAAATAGCAGAGGATCTGAAACTGAGAAACTATACTTGATTACAGACAGCTTGTGAAACTTAACACAGTTTTTTCTTGCATTATCGGATGCTTTTACTGAACTTACAATGAACTTGCCCACTCAGTATGCAGTTCAGATGTGAGAGACGCTTCTCTGTACAGGAGCCTGTACTGTCTTCAATCCTATGCGTGCAGCTGTCTATTATAGGCAAACAGTTTTTTCCCCATTTTGTAGTAATGTGATTTTCCTATTAGCAAAAAGAGGACGGCCGGGCGCGGTGGCTCAAGCCTGTAATCCCAGCACTTTGGGAGGCCGAGACGGGTGGATCACGAGGTCAGGAGATCGAGACCATCCTGGCTAACACGATGAAACCCCGTCTCTACTAAAAAAATACAAAAAACTAGCCGGGCGAGGTGGCGGGTGCCTGTAGTCCCAGCTACTCTGGAGGCTGAGGCAGGAGAATGGCGTGAACCTGGGAGGCGGAGCTTGCAGTGAGCTGAGATCCGGCCACTGCACTCCAGCCTGGGCGACAGAGCGAGAGTCTGTCTCAAAAAAAGAAAAAGCAAAAAGAGGTCACCAGCCTCTGTAGACTTAAGGAACTCGTCACAGAATGGGGATTTCCTCTTAATAATTTTTATTTTGTTGTTTGAACTCTTGATGCAACATTGTAGAACAGGGTGTTCAGGACCTGCTGTGCTTAAGGGACTGATAAAGGAAAAAGCTCTATTTATTCTTCGTGATTTGATGCACAGATGAAAAACTTAACACACAATAACAGAAGTTGGTCATTAATGAATCACATCCTAGTCTTTTAGCGCTTCTGTAAGCAGACAGCATCTTCAGTTTTCTAGCTCTTGTAGTTTTAACACTGCAACATCAATGATGCATATTTCCAGAATCAGCTAAAAAGACCGTCAGATTCTTTTTCTCTTAGTTCATCTATTTGTCACTGTCTCTTTTTCCCAAGTGTATCTGAATGATTACCTTCTGGCATTCTCTGCTATTTCTCGTTGGGGTGCTCTCGATTGTCCCCGTGTTTTGTGGGCTGGTTGGGAGAGGGCGCTTGGGAAGGATGTACCACTGTCGGGAGGTTGTGAGTCACTGGGATGCCTCCAGGGATGATCCCTTCCATGGTTGCAGGAAATCCTCCTGGAGCCACGCCCACGATGCCTGGCGGATATCTGTATGTGGCACCATCGAGTTCAGAATGAATTGCTTGCTGGTCTGTTACTGACCAAAACGCTGATGTGACAAAGAATTCCTTGTTCAGTTTCTTAAGCTTTTTGGGATGCGACCTGTGACGGCTCAGTGGATCTTTGTGGCAGCTGCCTCCCTCATCTCCAGTGACGCCTGCTCGCTGTACCAAGCAGTGTGAGGAGTGCAGAGGGGATTCGGTGCATCTTTCAACGGACCCTGAGCAAAGCTAAAGGGCTCCGACTCATTCACGTCCAGGGCTGCCGCTTGTATCCTGCCCTCCTTGAGGGTTTGTGCTAAGGCTTTCTCGTCCACCAGGTCACCACGGGCTGCATTCACAAGGAATGCTCCCTGCCTCATCTGCTTTATGGTAAAGTCATTAATGAGGTGGTGGTTATGTTCATTGAGATTGCAATGCAAGGAGACCCAGTCACTCTGATACAGCAAATCCTGTAGGGTGTAGACCCTCTGCACGCCCAGGGACTGCTGGATCCCATCCTGCAAGTAGAGGTCATAAAATATGACGCTGAATCCAAAGGCCTTGGCTCCAACTGCAACCACCTGCCCGGTGCAACCAAAGCCGATGAGGCCCAGCGTCTCCCGAGGGATGCGGGCTGCTCCTGAGGCCACCTCGTGGATCTGCTCCATGCTCTGAACCCGCGTGCCTTCCTGCAGTGCCTGGTACAGCCACGTGTTCCTCTGGTACAGATAGAGGATACAGCAGATGGTAAAGTCCGCTGTCTCTTCCAAGGCTGCAGACGGGTTGTTACACACAGCAATTCCGAGCTCGCCGGTAGCCTTGATGTCCACGTTGTCATAGCCACTGCCTATCCGCAGGATCACTCTCAGAGCCTTGAACTTTCCCAGGTCCTCCCTGGTGAGGGTGATGGTGTGGTACATCATGACACCCACGGCTTCATTTAGAACCTTCTCGTGGATTTCCTGCGTGGACTGCACATGCTTCAGGATGGGCATCTCCACAGTGCAGTCGCTGCCACCCAGCAGCGCCACCAGAGGGCGGGGGTGCAGGGGGTCCTTCATGATCTGGGGGCGGATATCTTCACAAATTCTCTCCAATCGCTGTCTCTTGACTTTGTGCTTATCCACAAGGGGCCATTCTTTATGGAACCTTGCAACTCTCAGATCAAAAAAAAAGCAGTTTTTTGCTTTTTGCAAAGCAGTCCTCTAAGAACTTAGGGGAACTCACAGGAGTCTGCATGCATGACGCCACTACCAACCCAATATAAATCTGTCCACAAACTCTAGTTCACACGATGGGCTGTCCGTCTTTTTAAGAGAATAGTTTCTCAGCTCAATGCAAGTTCCGCCTCCCAGGTTCACGCCATTCTCCTGCCTCAGCCTCCAGAGTAGCTGGGACTACAGGCGCCCGCCACCTCGCC
>NW_012114688.1:2704510-2777574 GCF_000951035.1 Colobus angolensis palliatus
GCTCCTGAGCCACCTTAAAATGACACACGCACACAGGGACACAAGCACAAAAACTTAATGTCTCCAGCTCCCCGTTCTTCCCCCTGCCGCCCTCCCCACCCTCCTTCCGCTCCCCTCCCTCCCCCTACTCTACCCCTCCAGAGAAGTCTTAATGAGGGGGGGAAAAAAAAAAAAAAGCACAAATCACATTTCCAAAATGACTGGAGATCCATCCACCACTAGGGTTATGAAAATGGGCACAATTTTAGGCTCTGGCTATTCAGCCTTGAAGAAGTCTCAGTATCCAAGCAGGTGAGTTTGCTCATCTAAGTAATACCCACCTCCTCCAGGGCTGCAACAAGGATTGAGTCCAGTTAGTGAAAGCACTGCATGCTGCCTAGTATGCAGTAGGTGCTTAATAAAAGTTTACTAAACCTGAACACATACAAGTCACAAGGGAAACAGATAGGAATAACTGCCCTCTGAAAAGCAGGGCTTTTCTATCCACTGGTCTACAGTGGCTTAAAGCTGACATGGCAGCATGGCAGATCCCTGGTTCTCAGAAGAAATCTAGGAAAAGGAAGACATGATCTATGGAAGAAGTAATGTGAGGCCATTCTGATATAGAGGAAACCCTTGATGAACATCAATACCCACTATTCTATTATTCCTATTTTTATCCTCAGTTAACATGGTGAATTGGCCACTGTGTTTTCCTCCTGAAATTCCACAAAATAAAGACATAGACAGTAAAAAGAAAAGCAAAAGATATTAAATCACAAGGGGAAAAAACTAACTGTAGATATATGAGCAGACTAGAGATTTCAATTTTTTTTTTTCTTTTTGTTTTTTTAAGACAGAGTTTTGCTCTTGTTACCCAGGCTGGAGTGCAATGGCATGATCTCGGCTCACCACAACCTCCGCCTCCCAGGTTCAAGCAATTCTCCTGCCTCAGTCTCCCCAGTAGCTGGGATTACGGGCATGCACCACCATGCCTGGCTAATTTTGTATTTTTAGCAGAGTCAGGGTTTCTCCATGTTGGTCAGGCTGGTCTTGAACTCCTGACCTCGGGTGATCCGCCTGCCTCAGCCTCCCAAAGTGTTGGGATTATAGGCATGAGCCATTGTGCCTGGCCTCAAAATTTTTAAAAAAGATAAAAATACATGAAGTAGGGTTTCCTGGCAGCCACAGCCTACACTCCTATAGAGGGGATATTCTAGAAAAGTGAGCCAATATGTCTGCAGGAACCTGAAGCCACTCAGAATTTGAAAGCACCAGGGGTTGCACAAGGCAGAACAAAGCATGGCACTGACAATGAGGTGACTGGTCAAAGTCTGCACACAAAACGGCTGAACCTCAGTTCCCCCAAATCTTCCCATCTCTGCACAATCCAAGGAGAGACTTTGGACTTGAGGACACCAGGGGAATACATAGACCCAGGGCTGGAGGTAGAGAAGAGCAAGGGTCTGTAGAAAAAATTGTGCCACTCCTAGCTTGGCAGAAACCATGCTCAGAGTTGGTATCTCCCCTTGGTCAGGGACCAAGCTGGCTACAACTTCTCCCCACTTAGTAGCCTCAGTGGTCAACAGAAAGAATCTGTCAGAGCTCCCATGGAGTCAAATCTTAGGCAATAAAGTACATCATACTTCTAACACTGGAAGTAGGAATTGGGACTTTCAACTGTATTGAAAAGGGTGCTTGGAGAAACACAAGAGTATAAATATGAAAAGCTGTAAAAAATGTCATCAGCTCACACACAGGTTACAAATAACTCACAGGTTGTTCTCCTTGGAGCTGCAGGGTTCAGAGCAACACTGGCCTTAGACACAGGCAAGAGGGGTCTTTGAAGTTTGGGCCCTATATTTTTAAGGGGTCCCACTCTGTCAACTGTTCCCTTCTTTATAGGACAAGAAACTCCCAAGTGAAGGGGATATGTATACCCAGTCTACAGACTCCCTCACTTCTAGACCATGCTCCGAGATGTCAGACCCCAGAACATTCTGCCTAGACAGCTCTGAACTCTTAGAACTTCCAAGGTCTGTGTGGCCTCTTTCCAGGTCTGGCTTCCCAAGAAGAACTAGACAATCACTTGTGTACGCTTTCTTGGATGGTCGGGTGGGTGGGAGTGAAAAGGCTGCTATTTGGTGGAAGATATGAACAGAGCTTGAATTTGGAGATTAGGGTGTCCATGTACAAGCATGCAAGGCCCCTCTCTTTATGGGATGGAGCCAGAGGTGGGGAGAAAAGGGGTGTAGGGGCCCACGCTTCCTGGCCAGTCACATTTTGGCACAGAATTCCAAGTCATCCATGAATCCTCAGTTCAAACCTGGCCGTCCGGTTCATTATGCAGGTAACTCATCAGAGGATGCAACATACTTGGTTTAACAGTTTGCTGGCCTGATTTATCACTTCTAAATATTTAGATACACAATAGGCATGTCTTCATTCATACTGTTTCCCCGAGCCAGACAAATGTTTGGGGTGGGCCTGGTTCAGAGCAGGTGCCTCAGAGAGACAAGGCTAGATAGGATTGCTTCCTTGCCTGGTCCCAGCTTCAAAAGTTATTCTAATCTATTGAGGATCCTCAAAGGAAAAACTATTTTAAAATATGCGGTTTAAAACAAAAATTGCACACAGTATTTTAATGTACAATTACTCCATATTAAGCTCCCGTGGTTTCTGTGCTTTAAATTACCTCATTTAATGTTCTCAACAATTCCACGAAGTGGACATGAATATTTTCTTTTAATTAATGAGTAAAGTGATGCCCTCAGATCTTAAGGAACTTGTATAAAGTCATCGAAATTGCCTTAAAATAAAATTACTTTTTTCTGTATTGCTTAAAGAAAACTGGCTAACTTGTGATAAAAGAAGCCCCTCAAAGCAGTCACACAATATGAATATGTTAAGTCTTTAATAAGAGCAACAGCTCTCCTTCATCAGAGACTAACATGCACCAGCCTTCTTCAGGCCTCACATCCATCCTGAGAAGAAGACGTTATATAAATTGCCCAAGAATATATGGCTAGTATACAGCAGAGCTTCAGTCTGGATCACGTGAGGGTCCCACTGCACTCTACTACCTTTGTTGGTGAAAACAAACAAACACAGTAGAATTCAAAAGAAACTAACAAGCATACTTGGTCAAAGAGCCACTCAACACAAACTAAACACCTTTCCAGCTTTCTACAGGAGAGCAACAGGGAGTGTTCCTGGGAGGCTGCAAGTGTGGCTCATAAGAATGTCTGGAATTCACTAATCTAAGCTTTCTAAAGCCATCTGTTATTGGTTGTTAAAATTATAGCATGTTCTGCTGTCTCCTCGTGTTATCATCTCCTTACTTCCTGTGCAATATGAAGCAGAGGTGTTATTCCTGTTTATGAGGTGAAGATGCCAAAACTCAGAAAGCCCTACCATAGAAATACCAGATGCAGGACCCTACAGCTTCATAGCCTGTAGTCTCATAGCCTTCTGCCATCTTTCATGACGTACATAAAAAATAGAAACCACAGGGAGAATGGCCCGTTCAAGTGACCTTTACTAGACGGTGATATCACTCCCCACCCCCAGACAGATAGCACACATGAGGTAGCACAGGTCAATCTTAGCAGACCTGGTTCCTTACCTGTTAGGATAGGACTTAATGCCTAGAATTTCATGATTATTACACTAGTTACTGCATGAAAAATGCTTAAGACAGAGCAGAAAGCATGAAGGGTAAGGTATGTTGTTGACATTTTATTAGAGAAGTGAAACTCTTATACTTCTCCTTAATTCAAAATAATTACCAGGTTTCAGGAACATGGAGCTTCCCGCTATGAATCCCTAATCCAAACCTAGATCACAACACCCAGAAACAGGAAAGCACTAGACAGAGGAACACAGTAAAACTGCGAAGCTGGTTACCTGAATTGTTTTCTCTTCTGCCTCCAATGGACTTGGAAATAAAGTTCAGCATTAATGACGATGTTGCATTTAATAAAACACTGGTTTCATGACTCCTGGGACACTGCGTGGGCAATACTTCCCCTCCACCCTCCCGAGATAATGAAGGCGAAGAATCCAATTTGAACTCCCTGGGAGAATGGCAGGAAGGCTAAGCAACATTTGGCACTGGAGAACCCTCCCTATAAAACAAGGACACTGGTTATACCAGTTTCATGGGGGTACAGTTGTAAGGTATCAGCATAGGGCATTTACAGATTTGAAATCCATGATTTTCCATACCTATACTATACGAGCAGCTTTGGTATAGAAGCCCATAGGTTCTATGGGCTAGCCAAGCTTCACATTTCTCAAATAACTTTGGAGACATATTTTGGCTGGGTGGAGAATTCATTCAGAGGAGGAAGGGAAGCGTGGAAAGGCACTGTCATCTGTTACGCTTACTATTTCCATCCTGTTATGGGGGCAGTCTCCCCTGTGCTCCAGGGTTCCGTAGGAGCAGACCTAGACTGCAAAGTGTGGCTATAGACGGAAAGATCCATGCCTTTCCATATTGGGAAGCAGCAACTAATTGTATCCTTAGGAAGTCTCTCTATACCAGTGATACTGCCCTGCCCTGCCCTGCTTGTGAAAAGCAAAACCAATCAGTTTTCCTGCAGGGAAGTGGAAAGTCAGAGAGGAAAGCAAGTCCCTTCTATAAGCCAGAAATGGTGGGAGGTGCTGGAAATCGCTAGGAAAGAGGTCTAGTATCCCCAAGAAATCTAGGGCAGCTGCTTAATGTAAGAATGGTCCCTGGGGTGGGAATGTGGGGAGAAGGAGAAGCAATGAAAGGCCACTAGAACCTTAATTGAAGAAGACATCAGAATGCTTCCCACCTATGTTCTACACCTTCCATATCTGAAACAGGTATTTGCCAGCCAGGATAGTACAAAGTGTATAAATTGGGCACCAAATGGATATGATTTTGAATTCTCCTTTTATGACTTCCCACCTGAACAACCTTAAATAAGTCTCAGTTTTCACCTTTGCAGTATGGAAACAGTGGGAACTACTCCCTAAGGCTGCTGGCCAATACCAGTTCCCTCTCCATCTAGTCTCAGGGTGGCTGGGTTATATTGTTGACCTATTAATTGGAATAAAAGGGGGAAAAGGAGAGGATAAGATATATTAGAGGAAATCAAGAATGATTTTATGGTTGTTAAAAGCTTTTAAGGTTCCTAGAGATACTTTGACTTTCCTGGGCCTTTGCCCTGGGAAAAAAAATTAAAGAGGTTTCAAAGCTCGTGTGCATTCCCACATTACATAGGGGAGCTGCCAGTCACCAGAGTTTGTTTGGGTAACCTCAGAAAGAGGCCACAGAGACAAATCTCCTCCCAGCCTCTAGCAGACATATAATCTGGGGTTATTTATGCCAGCATTCCTTCCCCAATAAAAAACTCTCTGACCTGGCTTGAATTTTTCTTGATGCTTTCAATTAAGGAAATAACAAAACCAACCCTGTCCTATACATGGTTAGGTCTGGCAAAAATGGACTCAGCTAATTATAAATTCAGCCCTAGCTGTTTTCTTAAGATGCCCTACAGGCCTAGGTGTGAGTGGTTATAAAAATGAATGAGTACAATTATTTTGCAAACCAGCCTAACAGTTTAGATCACATTGCTTCTCTTGTCTTTCATCATCAAATCAAGCATTTGAATTGCAGAGAATTACCTTCCACATGTAAGAAAACATATTTCTAAGCATTGCAAAACTGGTTCCTTGCTGTATTCTGATGTATTATCCTCTGGTTGAAGTCACATATCTGTCTATGGAACATGATGAGGACAAGGCAGAACGGTGCTCACATTAGGTTCTCTTCAAAGTGACATGCAGTTAGAAAACATCCACTTACCCTGATTGCAGCCAAGGCTACTAGTGCTTAAAGGCTATATCACTGAAAAAGTAAGTGGAGACATCAATTTTTTTTTTTTTTTTGAGGCAGAGTCTCGCTCTGTCGCCCGGACTGGAGTGCAGTGGCCGGATCTCAGCTCACTGCAAGCTCCGCCTCCCGGGTTTACGCCATTCTCCTGCCTCAGCCTCCCGAGTAGCTGGGACTACAGGCGCCCGCCACCTCGCCCAGCTAGTTTTTGTATTTTTAGTAGAGACGGGGTTTCACCGTGTTAGCCAGGATGGTCTCGATCTCCTGACCTCGTGATCTGCCCGTCTCGGCCTCCCAAAGTGCTGGGATTACAGGCTTGAGCCACCGCGCCCGGCCATCAATTTTTTTTTAAATAAATGAATCTCAAGTACCACAGAATATAGAAAAAAAACATATCTATTGTTGTTCACCAGGTCGGAGAGTAGCTCTTTCCTCATCTAACTCAACACATTCACCCTGAAGGATTTCATCTGCTCCTGGGATGCACCTCACGCTCTCCAGTCCAGATTTCCCTCTTGAGATTTGAATTTGCATGGTCACTTTTTACCAGGCTCTCCTCCTCTTTCATAGGTTAGAAATCCAGACCACCAAATTTGGTCAACTCTACTAGGTGTCTTTCAGATTTAGCCTCCTCTCTCTCCTCACTGATACTCCGCTTGTTCAGGCAATTATCTCCAGCCTCCATGATTAAAACACCCGCCCTGTTCCCATTTTTCACACTTCCTGCTAGAGAAATGATTTCTAAAACACTTTCAATGCCTTTATATTGTCTTCAGTATGATGTCAAAACTCCTTAAATGGCATAATTGGTTAAGATGTTATATACTAGCCTAGGTTCTAGTTCTATGAATGTTCACTACCCCTTCTACCTAGGTTGGCCACTTCATATACAGCCCCTCTCCCCTCCAGCCTTGGAAGATGAGTAAGAGCTCAGCTTTGGAGACAGACAGCCTGGGATCACAGCCCACCTTAGCTATTTGGTGCCTGTGCAATGTTGGGAGTCACTAAATGTCTCTATCTGAAAGATGAGGATAATGGTAATCGTAATGCCCTTCTCCTATGACTGTGAGGAGTAAATGAGATCATGTGTGCCAAGCACTCAGCACAGGCCTGGCATACAGTAAGCACTCAGTCAGTGCTGGCTTATTTATTTACTTATTTATTTATTTTTATTTTTATTTTTTTTTGAGACAGAGTCTCCCTCTGTCACCCAGGCTGGAGTGCAGTGGCCTGATCTCGGCTCACTGCAAGCTCCGCCTCCCGGGTTTACGCCATTCTCCTGCCTCAGCCTCCCGAATAGCTGGGACTACAGGCGCCCGCCACCTCGCCCGGCTAGTTTTTGTATTTTTTTAGTAGAGACGGGGTTTAGAGACGGGGTTTCACCGTGTTCGCCAGGATGATCTCGATCTCCTGACCTCGTGATCCGCCCGTCTCGGCCTCCCAAAGTGCTGGGATTACAGGCTTGAGCCACGGCGCCCGGCCTTTTGAGACGGAGTTTCGCTCTTGTTGCCCAGGCTGGAGGGCAATGGCGCGATCTCTGCTCACTACAGCCTCTGCCTCCTGAGTTCAAGTGATTCTCCTGCCTCAGCCTCCTGAGTAGCTGGGATTACAAGCATGGGCCACCGTGCCTTTCTAATTTTTTTGTATTTTTAGTAGAGACGGGGTTTATCCATGTTGGTCAGGCTGGTCTTGAACTCCCAACCTCAGGTGATCCACCCGCCTCAGCCTCCCAAAGTGTTGGGATTACAGGTGTGAGCCACCATGCCTGGCCGCTGGCTGCTATTTCAAGGCTGTTACTCAAGGTTATCTACACCTGCTGTACTCAGGGTCCCCAAAATCATACCAAATTTTAAAGAGATGCCCCCTTTGAGAGGGTGAATTACAAAAGGCTTCTTTATCTGGGCTGCAGACAGTGCTTTGCATCCCCAGTTGTGCCAGACTCCTACTCATCTTCTGGAATTCCCCCCAGATTTACTCTTGCCTTCTTTTACTCACCCAAACTCAATATAGCACCCCTCCTCTTGCTCCCCACAGCACCCTGTTCACCCAGCAATATGACACTTATTCTCCATGGTGCTTCTCCTGACTACTTATCCCCATCTCTCTCCCTACCCATCTCCTACTTAGGCTGGGTTCCTAAAAGCCAGGGTCTGCCTCAGTCTTGTTCACAGTTTTAGCACTCATGTCTTTGCACAATAGATATTCATTAAATATTTACCAAATTAGTGATTGTCACCCTTCTTTCTCCAAATAACTCTTACAAACCTAAATTTCCTGTCACTCTACCAACAAACAAGTGGTTTGCTCTATTTTGGTGACATTCACACTTTCTTTCCCCATCACCTGCCTTATTACTCCTGCTCCCCACAGACCCCTGCACAAATACCCCTGAAATCCCTGGTGCTAGACGGATCATCCAACTCTATTTTTGCTTCCACCAAATATTTCTGAGCACCTACTGGTTTCCTCGCACAAGACTGGCTGTAAAGTCTAAAACCATAAAAACCCTAGAAGACAACCTAGGCAATACCATTCAGGACATAGGCATGGGCAAAGACTTCATGACTAAAACACCAAAAGCAATGGCAACAAAAGCCAAAATTGACAAATGGGATCTAATTAAACTAAACAGCTTCTGCACAGCAAAAGAAACTATCATCAGAGTAAACAGGCAACCTACAGAATGGGAGAAAATTTTTGCAGTCTATCCATCTGACAAACGGCTAATATCCAGAATCTACAAGGAATTTAAATTTACAAGAAAAAAACAAACAACCCTCTCAAAAAGTGGGTGAAGGATATGAACAGACAATTCTCAAAAGAAGACTCTAATGCGGCCAAGAAGCATGTGAAAAAAAGCTCATCATCACTGGTCATCAGAGAAATGCAAATCAAAACCACAACGAGATACCATCTCACACCAGTTAGAATGGCAATCACTGAAAAGTCAGGAGACAACAGATGCTTGAGAGGATGTGGAGAAATAGGAATGGTTTTACACTGTTGGTAGGAGTGTAAATTAGTTCAACCATTGTGAAGATAGTGTGACAATTCCTCAAGGATCTAGAACCAGAAATACCATTTGAACCAGCAATCCCATTACTGGGTATATACCCAAAGGATTATAAATCATTCTACTATAAAGACACATGCACACGTATGTTTACTGTGGCACTATTCACTTGGAACCAACTCAAATGCCCATCGATGATAGACTGGATAAAGAAAATGTGGCACATATACACCATGGAATACTATGCAGCTTAAAAAAGGATGAGTTCATGTCCTTTGCAAGGACATGGATGAAGCTGGAAACCATCATTCTCAGCAAACTAACACAAGAACAGAAAACCAAACACTGCATGTTCTCACTTATAAATGGGAGCTGAACAATGAGAAAACATGGACACGGGGAGGGGAACATCACACACTAGGGCCTGTTGAGGGGTGGGGGGCTAGGGAGGAATAGTATTAGGAGAAATGCCTAATGTAGATGACAGGTTGATGGGTACAGCAAACCACCATGGCATGTGTATACCTATGCAACAAACCTGCAAGTTCTGCACATGTATCCCAGAGCTTAAAGTATAATTAAAAAAAAAAAATAGAGAAGTTCCAAATCCTATATATAAATAAATACAAATCTTATATAGAAATAGGATTTGGAACTATATACATGTATATCAACATAAAAATGTACGTTTATATATGTCTATAAAGAGTGAAACAATTAAACTTCTTCTGTTAAAAAAAGAGTAGGGATAAAAAGGCATATAAGGCAAAGCCATTGCCCTCAAACTGTTTATAGTAAAGTGGGGAAGGCAGATATATATATAAATAAGCATAATTCCATGTAGTTTGTACTGCATTAGAAGTATATATGAAATATACAGTCAGCACAAAAGATCAAGAGTTCTGAGTAGAAGGTCAAGAAATGTAGCACAGAAGACACAATCTCTTGGCTCACCCTATTGAGAAGAGGTGATGTTTACCAATGAATTGCAGAATAGGAGTTCACTAGGCAGCGAGATAGGAGAAGGCATTACAGGCAGAGGAAGCCCCATGTATGAAAAGTCACAGAAGCACAAAATAGCAGGGTGCAGTCAGGGAAAGCAACTAATTCAATATGGCAGGGAATGTGAGAGGGAGTGCAAGGAAAAGGGAAGTCTAGGGAACAGGAAGGGTCTGATGACAAAGGGAAGAAGCTTGGCCTGAGTGCTGCAGCATTTTCATTAGAGGATGTTAAAGCAAAGAAGGAGATTCTGGCAGCTATGTGGAAGACAGACTGGGATGCGGGGACAGGTGGACAGAGAGACATCCTAAGGAAACTGAGGCCCACTGCTAAAACAGTTCTCAGTGTGCTTAAGATGATTTAACCTTGTAGAAAATACTGCTGGAAGGATATTTTCTAAGGAATTTGTTTACCGAGGAATCTGAACCCAATGATGAACCAATCTTTTGCTAACAAAGCTAGAGAACTCAGAACCATCCAAGTCGGCAATTGTTAAAACACTGGAAAGCAAATGTGGCAACAGCACTTTCCTATTTGACCATAATCAACATCAATGTGGAGAGAAAACAAACCTGACAGCCAAGGGAGGAAAACACACAGTGGGTTTCTTTGCTTTCTCTCCAGGACACTGTCGGTACACACAGCATTTAGAATAGCTGATTTGATCGTTGTGAAAATCTACCTGCGTGTCTCTCTCTCTCTCTCTCTCTCTGAATGCAATTAGAGAAGAGAGCTTCATTCACACTGTGTCTAAAAATAGATGATGGCAGGGTTCACAGACTGACAGCTGCATTCTCATACAGTAACCCGGAAAGGAATGGGATGGCTAATTTAACTTAACAACTTCCAAAACAAACAGTGCAGAGGGAGTCCAGGATAAAGAAAAAACACACAGGTCAGTTCTTCAAAGAGCTGGAAGAGGGATGGGGTCGCTCCATGGCAGTTTATTACTCCTCCCCAAGTCCTGACGAAACCAGCTAAGTATTTTGCCCAAATCTACCCAGAGTCCTTCAGACAAGAGCTCTGGCAGATGAACCGCTAAGAGATTCAGGCAATATCAGGCAGCAGGGCCAGGACTTTCCCTGCTGACTTCTTCGTACATCCCCTGGACACAAGGAAGCTAAGAAGAGTCACGACGTTTTTCTAGGCAAGATAAATAAATGAGTTTTTTTTCCCCTTCACCATATCTAAATTATACTCTGCCTAGCCTGGGGCATTTAAAAAAAAAGTTATCCAGGAAATAAACATGCATCATTAAGGGTCAGAAACCAGGTGTCTAAAAGAAGCAAACCATTTCTTTCCCTCCGCTCAGTCCTAAAATGTTTTCCGTTTTCCTCCTCAGTCTGCCTTGCCTAGGGAGAGGATTATGGTTGGGTTTCAAAAGAAACAAGGGAATAATGCCTGTGGACGGGTAGCAGATTCTCTCTGCAGCTCTCCCACAGCTCCGTGTTGGCTCTCAGCGCTGCTGCCAGCCAGCTAAATGTCAGATCACGGCACCCCGACATTCCCTCACCGCATACCTCCATTGCCCTGGTGACTAAGCTGTTTCAACAGCTGTGTTATTGCTGGAGTCAGGCCAGTGTTATTCACACGGAGTATTTGTTTCATATGGCTTATGTGGGGAATTATTGCACTCGGCTTTGGGGTTCTATTTGAAGATAAGGTCCTTCCCTTGATCAATCAGCCAGGACATTCCCCGAGTTGGGCTCCGGGAGACAATGGGACAATATTCTACTGCCACCCAGGGTTCCAGATAATAGACAGATTCAAAATACTATAAAGAAGGTGGATGAAGCATATGTGTGTAAGAGAGAAGGAAGTATAATGGAAAACCATGACCCTTGGTGGAGCCGCGAAAGATCTCTGCTGCTCCTCCCTCAATAAAAGCTACCCACAACACAAGAGTGCTAAGCTGGACTCCCTTTCTGCTATTCCTCTCCAGTCTTCGCCCTCAGCCTTTCTCTTAAAATCATCACTCTTTCCTTTCGGGTCTCGCTAGCACTGTTGCATTGGTCTCTACATGCATCACTCCACACACCTGCCCCTGAATGCTGTCTCCTCCCTCAGCCCTGGGCTCGTCCTATCTCATCAAATGGTTTATGACCATTGATGTTCCTATCATGCAGGAATCAAGTTGGGCCTGTTGGCCTGGCAACCTCCTCTGCTACTCCACATCCTCTTCTGAGTGTGAGTGAGATAGGGGCTCCGTTACTAAGTGCTGAGTAAATCAACCCAAACTCCCTTATATGGAGGGACAACTGGGAAAAGGAAAAGGCATTACACCCATGAACCTTATGTCCCGTGAGCAGGGCTAATTTCTATTTCTAGCCCATTCTAGGCTGAATCTCCATCAAAGAGCCCTACTGGCCTGTTCACCCTCCAAAGTTCTTCTCACCAAGAGCAATCGGGCACCGTTTTCTGATGCTGAAAAGATCTCAGAAATGTGTTTTCTTATAAATGAAGTATTTTTAAAAGAAATAAAACAATGTTTCCTAAAAGCTCACATTTTTTACTGCCTACTGTGTGTAGATATTTTCACCCATGCAGATGCCAGCCAGATAGAAACCATCACAGGCAATTTCAAAGTGAGGAAACTGAGGCCCATGGTCATGCTACCAATGTGAGAGGGAGGCGAAATAAGAACCCAGGTTTGCCTGACTTGGCAGCTCAAGTACTTTCCCATTATGTCTCTCAGTCATGGGTTAGGAAAGTTAGGAGATCCGCTTCTTGCTCTAAAAAGGCCACTATTTAGCCATATGGTTTCAGTAAGTCACTTTACATAATGTATTATTTCATGAAATAATACAGCTGGATCATGGGCTTACTAAGATCCTTTCTAGTTCTAATATTTCATGAATGTAGAAATCTAAAACACCTCCAGCCGTTTACTGCCTTCTGTAGTTAAGGCACTGAGGCCAAAACAAAGAACTATAAAACCATTCCTGTCCTTGGGGCACTTATAATGGAGTTTGAGTGACAAGGGATCACAACTTGAGTTTGACTAATGGAAGAGTTAAACAATTAACAAATACAAAAATACCAGAGAACCAGACTACAGGGCAATGCTTGAGAAACAACGCCACATATCAGCATAACTATACAAGGAGAAAAGTAGATTTCAACAATGGTAACACCCCTAACCCCAAAAATACATTTGTGCTGCCAGCAGAAAGAGAAGAAGAGACAGCGCTTGCAGGAAAAGCCAGTTACTAGAAGAGATCCTGTCTGTTTCACAGGAAAGCTTTGTTTCTGACAAGTTTCGTAAAGGAAAAAGTATGCTAGAACAAGCCTTTTTATTTCCAACCCACCTTTTCTTCGTTCCCATGAATGAGGAGGGGATACAAATGAGAGCAGGCAGCCAGGGACAAAAATAATATGGCTGGTGGTTCCTGACCTCTTGGATTCCTGCCAACAGAGAAGCCTGAGAGGCAACATTTAATTGTGGAAAAACCAGCCTGGCTCTCCTCTTATCTTTTTCCTCTGTGACTTAAACCCACAATTACTGGCAACCCCTAGATTCCGAGTCACTCAGCTGGTGGTGGCAGCAATGGCTGTGTCTGTAGCTAAAAAGCAAAAGGGAGTCAGATTTTACCTGCCTCCGAAGCCGGCCCTGTGAGCACAGCCCTAACCCAGCTTGACAACTTCTCCCATTAAAAGGTTCACAGATGCCCTCCCGTTGGGAAAACCACCAAGTGAGAAGTCCAGATGGGAAAAAAGAAATATGATTTTCAGCTGCTGTATAATTCAAAGGACAAGCTGCGAGTCTCAAATCCTGAATTCCACATTTTATTTCAGCACTAGAGACATTATTTTCAATTCCTTTTCTTAAGGATCAAACTCCAAATTTCTTAGCTGGTCATCAAGGCAACTCACCTACCAGCCCCTCTGTCTTTCAGCTGTTCATCTTTTTTCTCTACTATGGACACTTTTCTACAGCCCAACAAATGGGCTTACTGTCCTTTGCACACACGTTATTTCAGAGCATTTCATGGTAGAAAAACATGGCCTTAGTCCTCACTTTCTCACCTACAAGTCACTTTGGAGAAGTCACTTAACTTCCATAATTTCATACTTGTTTAAATTTAAAACTTGTTCTCCAGTAATAGCCTCACAGAGAACAGTAAAGATTTAACCTTGAACATCTAGCATTGAGCCTGCATAGGAGATGCATAATCAACGTTTCCTTCTCTATACCTAATGCCTTTGCTGAGTTACCTTCATCCAAAAGAATGTTCCCATTGCTAACTCTTGTCTGATTTTCCCTTACCACTCTTCTGCTCCAAGAGGTTGTCTCCCATGCACCTCTGCTCCCATCTTAATATTCTTCCATTTCAAAATAATTTACATGTTGTTATGTTTACAGTCAAATATAATTAAATCATGTCTGTGGGCACATTCTCCTAAGGATGCTAAGAATTTCCCACATCTTCTATTTTAGGACTTTCTCCAATTGCTTCAGTGCTGATCAGCATGCATTTTGGTACTCATGAGGCATACCCTCACTGGGATTCATAAACCTCTGAATTCCATGGGTGAGCTTCAGGGCTTCCATTGAACTAAGAATACTAAATGTGCAAACGGGGTCTATGCATATATGTCTCCCAAGGTTAAAGTCCTTGACCTGAAGTTAATAACCACTGTCACGAAGTAATGAAAGGCCTGTGGCAAACATCCACTGGGTCCTTGTTCTGAACACTCAGCTCTGACACCTATGTTTCTGGGCTTCTGTGTTCTCTTTGGAACACAATTCCTCCTTTCTTTTCAAGTCCAAGAATAATAACTACTCATTCTTATTTATTTAGAAACAGAATCTCACCCAGGCAGGAGTGCAGTGGTACAACCTACTGGGCCCAAGCAGTCCTCCTACCTCAGCCTCCCAAGTAGCTGGAACTACAGGGGCACACCACCACACCCTGAAAATTTTTGTATTTTTTGTAGAGACAGGGTTTCACCATGTTGCCCAGGTTGGTCTCGAACTCCTGGGCTCAAGCCATCTGCCCACCTGGGCCTCCCAAAGTGCTGGGATTACAAGTGTGAGTCACTGCCCCCAGCCAACTACTCACTTATATTGAGCATTTACTATATGTATCCAGCACTTACTATGTAAAGGCCTCACATATACTCTTCTAGTTTAATCCTTACAACAACCCTATAAAGGTAATACTACTATTATCTCTATTTTATAAGTGAGGAAAATGAAGTACAAGGAAGTTTCAAAAACTTCCTTGCCAAGGGTCGCATAATTTATAAGCAGCAGGCCAAACACTCATAATTTATGATTCAGCCCAAACACTCTGGCTTGAAAGTACTTAACCCAGTGCTGGAGTTGTCTCTCCAAGCTCTTTTACTTTCCAGAAAAAAGAAAGACTGCCCTTGGACTGTTTATTTGCCTTAACAGTGTAGGTGATCACAGACTCCAACATCTTTAAAACCCCACCTTTGACTCTATCAAAACATTTCCCTTTCCATGAGTTAATCATTTCCCCTTCTATGTTTATGGACTCCTTTGGGTACTTAATGCACTGAACACAGTGGTGTAATTTTTTAATTCTCTCTCCATGAATTAGATTGTGAGATCCTAATTATTTTGAGTACACACGGAATATTTACTGTGCCTAGAATTGTGCTAAGTATAAGGACATAACAATGAACAACACACTGTCCCCGCCTTTAAAGAATTCAGTCTTAGGCCAAGTGCTGTGGCTCATGTCTGTAATCCCAGTACTTGGGACTTTGGGAGGCCAAGTGGGCAGATCACGAGGTCAGGAGTTTGAGACCAGCCTGACCAACATGGTGAAAACCCCGTCTCTACTAAAAATACAAAAATTAGCGGGGTGTGGTGAAACATGCCTGTAATCCCAGCTACTCAAGAGGCTGAGACAGTAGAATTGCTTGAACCCAGGAGGCGGAGGTTGCAGCTGTGAGCCGAGATCACGCCACTGCCCTCCAGCCTAAGCAACAGACTGAGACGCCGTTTCAAAAAAAAAAAAGAATTCAGTCTTGCAGGATAGAGAAAACTAAACAAAAGAGGGTTATGATGGTTTCTGAAATTGTATTATGAAGAATAAGGATTTATCTTTGTTTCTTAAATCCTGAGCAAAATGCTAGCATGTAGTACAAGTCCCAAAAGTGCCTATTGAATGAATGAATGAAATTGGGAAAGGGTTTTCAGATGCTGAACTGCTAAACTGAAAGATCTACCATCCCATCATGAAACTCTTTGAGGTTATTTATACACTGACTCACCTAAAAACTGCTTCCTGTGTTGGTGTCTATGATACATTTTTTAATGTCAGACTAAAAATACACTTCCAGTACACCAACCCTGTCTGCCTACCTAAGGAGTAGAAATGAACACAAGGTCGCATGTAACAAAATAAAAGAAAATTCACTCATTTCAACACTAAGCTCACCCTCTAACAAGAGCATCTGTCTTGACTGAGCACTATCTTCTAGAATGGTTTTCACTTGAGGATCTCTGAAGTCATCTATTTACAAAACCAAAGGGATATCAATGAGATTTTTTATAAAGCCAGAGAATCTTGAGTAATGGACTCTCAACTTCAGAGAGTTAGAGTAGATGGGAGCTTAGGGATCATCTAGTATAATTTCCAGTTCAAAACAGGAAACACTCCATAGCACCATCAATAGACTCATGGTGGGTTCAAGGCATTGGAGTCCTAACATCACGTACACTAATAGCCTCTCGACTTCCCAGCTGGGAAACTGGCAAATCATGTAAACTCTCTCATCCTCAGTGTCCTCACTCTGCCAGATAGAATTGTTGAGATGATCCGATGAAATAAACGTTGTCTTAATCAGCGAACATTTGTTTGCAAGTAACAGGACTTCACCCCAACTAACTTAACCAGAAATCAGCTGGAAGAATAGAGGAGCGCTTTAGGAAAATCAAGGGCAGAAAATGCTGACAAGCTGGAGGGTCTGAAACCAGGAATAGAAAGCTGTCAGGAGGAAAGTCAACTCTTGTAGTCTACTGTAATTACACCAATAGTCTTCATCCCCGTTTTCCTTTTTGCATCTGGTCTTCCCACTCTGCCAGTCAACAATCACAGCTTCTCTGTGCACGTGTAGAATGATGACTGCCCAGGTGGCTCTCATGGTTTTTCAGTTTAAGTGCTAATAAAGGTAGATCTCGAATTACTGAAATGCAATTTCTTATAAGAGAATTTGATTGCTTCCCCTTTAGCCAAGGGCCCACTGCTAGTCTGATCAGCTACGGCTTGGGGACTGATCATGTGGCCAGTTGCCCATTCAGTAGTTGGTGGAACATGCTGAGGGTGGGGGGAGTTAAGGCCAAGTTCAGGCTGAGGCAAATGACTGGCAACAAGGACAAGCAACAGCATCTCTAGTGCGATAGTACTTTGCAAAGAAAGCACTGCCCTATGCCAGCTATCACTGTGGCCATCCTTATGATCCTCACCAACCATCTTCTGCTTGACCACTACCAGTAACAGGCTACTCACTACTGGTAGAGGTAACCTTTTCATCAGCAAACAACTACAGGTATTAGAACTCTTTTCCACGTGACAGCAACTTCTTTTAAGATACTAAACTAAAATATTTGTAATCTTCTCCCAAGCCTTACCTTTAACGAAGGCATAATCTTGCTTGTTAGGTCCAGCCTGGGCTTTTCTTTCTAGTCAAAATATGAATAATGGGCAAAGCAAGATGTTGCGAAAAAGCTGAGTGTTGGGAGGGAACTGAGGCAGGGCTTGCATAATGTCCTCAGGAATGTGTCTAGACTTGCTGGCTCCTTACTTCTAGCCCTCCTAGGCTCCTAGGCTCCTATTCCCATTATCTCAAGTAGCAGAATATGTTCCACATAAATGCTAAACCATCACAGCTGTAGATCATGTGCCTGGTCTTTTGAACTCCATATTTTCACCACCTGTTTCTTTGCTGGATTACAAATAGATAGCGTGGGCTCCCAGAGCTGGGCGCCTTCATAGCCTCTGTACACTAGCGATGGACTCCTAGTGTCCCAGTTTTCTCTCTCAAACTGTCTTTTTCTCAATCCTTTGACTCTACCGGACTTTGTCACCCCCACGACCTGATGTTGGGTCTGATCACCCCAACACAAGAGAAATAGATTCACTATACAATTATTTTAGGAAACAACCTAGAACAGAAAAAGCCAGAAGCTCTTCTTCCTATAAAGAATTACTACTATCTTTCTATTAACACCATTACTAATGACTCACTAAAGCAAAAGGGGAGCTGGAACTGTTTCTAGTGTCAGTGTGTAGACAATAGGTAGGGTTGGGGAAAATGGTTTTTTCCAACGTAGAGTCCCTAGCACTTTTGCAAGCAGAATTCTGCCTTGCTCTCATTTAACTTCCTTTTGCTTAGAAAAATATAATCCAGAAAATAATCTTAACTTCAGGTTTTTAAGTTAACCAAGATAAAGGTGTAAATTCCCCGTAAAAGAACCTCACATTAGCTATGTTATGACCAGCTGGCATTTAAATACTGACAAGATCCAAAGTTAGTAGAGGAGGTGAAAACACAAAAATAACTTCTATACGTTGGGGGGCACCATTATGGGATCTGCTGCTTCTGGCTTCTCTGCTCTTCACATTAGTCAATGATGTCACCAGGTTTTTATTTTAGTAATCAGGATATACTTGTATGGATGCAAAGAGAATCTCCTCATTTATATTCTAAACTCAGAGCAGGAAATGAGACACATGGGTGATCTGCAGCTGTGGCACTATAAACAGGACCAGCCTACCACCTAGTCTAGATTCTAGACTGCACTTCATTCCCTGAAATACTGATTGGGAGATTTTAAAAAATTGAAAATATATCATTTTAGAACGACCAGTGCAACTTCTGTGCAAGGATATTAGAGTCCGCTGTTTGGTAGAAGACTGACTCACCTGTATGGGGTGGTGCATGTGTTGTTAGGTGCCATCTACCTATCTACACCACTGAGGTACAACGAGGAGATCCTGCCCTAGCTCCAGCCAGCTGTGCCACCGTGGGCAAGTACTACAGAGTTCAAGTTTTCTCCTGCTGCTAAATTAAAGGATTTAGTGCTTTAACTTGGGTCAACCACCCATTTGCAAACCTGACAAGAACCACACACACTCTTACTTCAAAAATGCATATAAGCAAATACGACCGAAATTTTATATAGAGTATCAAGGAGTTCTCTTAGCCCTCACACTCCAGTCTAAACTGCTTGGTTGATGATTATTAGACCAGCAGCCCTCTAGTATTCCTTCTAGCACTCCAAGCTAAAATAAAACAGCTGATGTTTAGTAACGATTTCTGTAAATTATTCAACACCATCGAAGAGTGTTTTGTTAAGACTCGAGACTAATCTAACACAATCTACTCACCAATGTTAAATTGACCAGAAACCAATAGATGACTGGAAGGAAGCGTATGTAACTAGATATACCAAATTATAAATACTAATTTTAAAATCTTGGAGAGGTTTTGGAGGAGTCCTACTCTGTTTCTGAATTGGAATTTTTCATTTGCAAATGCTTAGCAAAACCCACCAAGCCAGATAGAGCTCTATAGTGATGCTTATGAAGAAGCCTTATAATGATGTTGTCCGCGTAATGTGCTTACCAATAATCACACCCAAATAAAACAAAGCCAAAGGTTCCCATGCTCCAGCCAATATAAACATGCTCACAATGGTTAATTCCAAAGGAAGAGCTGTCAAGATGTGCCTGAAGATTTCCTCAAAGGGAGAGAGAATTCATGAGCAAACAAACATCATGTCCCTAATCTTCTCTATCCTGGGGTAAAGAAAATATAGTTTTCTCCCAAGATTTTGGTTGCTTTCTATCCCAAGTCAGTAAGTAAAACTGATTCATACTGGTAAATTCCGGGTTCCAGCCTTGATTTGAAGTGGCACACAATTCAGTAAGAGTAAAGGGGACTGGCCATGTAAGCCCATCTTGAATACTGACAACTTCCCTACCATTTACCTAACACTACAAACCCTACTCCATTTAAGCCTCTGAGATCTTTTTGCTGTATTTTGAGCTTTTCAACTTACCTTTTTGGAGGGAAAGGAGGGAGGAGGAGAACAAAGGGAGAATTTGAAGTTTTTATTTCTGCTTGCATTGACTCAAATTGTGGTAAAGAAATTTAAAAAGTAACTTTAAAATTTTGAATTTTGGTGACACTAGCCAACAATAAAAACTATCTAATTAGAAATGTTAGAGAAGTTTTTTTGTTTTTTTTTTTTTTTTGAGACAGAGTTGCTCTGTTGCCCAGGCTGGAGTGCAGTGGTGCAATCTTGGCTTGCTGAAACCTCCACCTCCCAGGTTCAAGTGATTCTCCTGCCTCAGCCTCCCAAGTAGCTGGGATTACAGGCACACACCACCACAGTGGGCTAATTTTTGTATAGATGGGGTTTCACCATATTGGTCAGGCTGCTCTTGAACTCCTGACCTCAGGTGATCCACACACCTTGGCCTCCCAATGTGCTGGGATTAGAGGTATGAACCACCACACTCAGCAAAAAAGATAGTTTTAACACAGGCTCTAACATGGTCATAAATTAAAGAAGATATGGTCATAAATTAAAGAAGACCTCTTTTTGGTGGGAGTAGTAGTAGGGGTTGGAGGGTAGAGTTATACATTTCTTCTTAGCAGTTGCTTCCACATATTTTATTAATAAGGACTATCTGCTGAAGCATAGAAATACAGTCATGTGAATATCATACTTCCAATGGCCTGTTCCATCATAGCAGGGATAGTTTTTATGGTGTATGGAATCCTCTGCCCCATTAAGCTCTCTTTATGGACCTTTCCTCAGAAGCATCAGAAAACACAGAATTAAATATCACAATTCTTGTTGAAGGCCAAAAATTAGTTCCCAGAAGGATTCTTTGACTCTCATCCTTCTACAAATTCACCCATCACCGTTCTAGATAATGTGATGGATGAATTTATAGAAGGATGAAATTCAAAGAATTTATTTTTTATGGTCAATAGATTGTTCCTTTATTCCAGTTGTCTTCTCTTTGTCTACCTAACATTCTATAACAAATGGACAAATGGAAAAGCACAATTACTCTGCCAAAAGTTAGTCAACTTTCTCCCAGGACACTCAGCCATCTAACTTGAAAACTGACTGGTAATATCATTCTAATTAGGTTTTAAAGTAGAAACATGTTACACAGAAATGCTTTCAGTGTGGGGAAAGAAAAATCACTTGCCACTTATAGAAAGAATTCTACTGCTTCATGTGGCCATTTGCAATAATGAAACAAATAAGCAAGCAAGATTTAACACTGGGTTCTAGTGTACAGCACAAGGATCAAGGCGAAATATAATGCTTTCATTACGTAAGAATAGGACAGACATTATTCTGGCTTTCCCCTACCCTTCATCATTTACTAGTATTTCTTCCATCTCAGGAATTTTTCAACCCCTGAAACTCCTAGATTTACCACTCAAGGCACAGCTACCCATCTTGAGGCTTTCTGCCAATGGCTCTAGTGCTTCTATTTCAACAGTCTATAGATTTGAAAGCTGGAAAGAGAGATATGTAAATGAATCCTCTAACTTTGATCTATGCACCCAGGTTCCTCAAAAGAAGCCCTTGGAGAGTCTGGGTATACTAAGTATATGACTTACAGTTGTAATCATTAGAGTGACAACCCATTTCCAGTGGGTACCACTTTAGCCAATCCAAACCTTTATTTTCCTAATGCATAGAGTGACTTTTTAAAAAATGGTATATTTGAGAAAGTATTTTACAATGGCATCTGTTAACAAAACTAGGTATACTGCTCTAGAGTATATTTTCAAATAACAGAATTTGACCTTACAGAGAGGTCTAAGACCATAACATAAATAATCATTTTTATCAGTGATTCATAATACATCCAGACTCCAAATGTTAAGGCTTTTTTCTGACACTCTTCTCTGCCTACTCATACTCCTTCTATTTCCTAACTCCTTTAGAGTAAAAATTGAAATCCCATATCCCTAACACAACTAGACAGAAGCATCATGTTTACACCCTGACAAATTCATTAATTCTGTACCTCTGAAATATTTAGCAAAAAGCCAGCACTGACTCAATCATAGATTTCCACAGATAGGTCTGTTCATATTTGTAATTAGTATTCACTGAAAAATCAATGACTGCGGTTCCCAAGCATCTACGAATCTCTGGATTTTCTTAACTGGCCTCTTTTCCTCAGCTCTTACAGATTATTGTTTTAAAACTACCATTTAAAAGTTGAACTCCAAGTGAGGGGAAAAATAAACAAACAAGCAAACAAAAAAAAACCCACCTTTTTTTGGCTCCCACTTCACTCATAGTCAACATAACACAGACTACTTGTGACCCATATGTGATGGAAGGAGAGGGGCACAGAGTCGGGGGAGGGTTCTCCACATAGCAAGCAAGCAATCACTTCCACAGCAGACATCAGCTGGGTGTCCAAAAATTCAATTCAATTTTGACACCACTTACCTGGAAATAGCATCAGGTTCCATAGGTTGAAAGCTCAGTCCCATAAGACCGCCCCCCATTTCAGATGCCCATCACAAAAACAGGTTGTGGCCTGTTATAAATAGGCGTTCCCATGATCCTCCTCCTTGGGATTGATTGATTTGCTACAGAGGCTCACAGAACTCAGAGAAACACTTTACTTATGCACATGTTATAAAGGATATGACAACGGATACACATGAACAATAAGATGAAAGATTCATAGGGTAAGGCATGTGGTATGGCAGGGGTCCCTGACCCTCTGGCAGCAGACAGGTACCAGTCAGTGGCCTGTTAGGAACTGAGCCACATAGTAGGAGGTAAGAGGTGGGTGAGCAAGTATTACAGCCTGAGCTCTGCCTCCTGTCAGATCAGCCGGCATTATATTCTCATAGGAGTGGGAACCCTATTGTGAAGTATGCATGCAGGGGATCTAGGTTGCATGCTCCTTATGAGAATCTAATGCCTAATGATCTGAAGTGGGACCATTTCATACCCAAACCATCTCCCATCCCCTCATCTGTGGAAAAAGTGTCTTCCACGAAACTGGTCCCTGGTGCCCAAAAGGTTGAGGATGGCTGTGGTAAGGCACAGAGCATCCCCGTCCTCTCTAGGGCGCCATGCTCTGGGAACCTCTGCAAGTTCAGCTATCTGGAAGTTCCCAGTACCCAGCCCTTTTGAGTTTTTGAGGCTTCATTACCTAGGCATGACTGATTGCTTTATTGGCCATAGGTGAGTGACTCAATCTTTAGGCCTTCTTCCCTCCCAGCTGTTGGTGGGTGGGGCTGAAATTAGTTCCCCACCCTTCTAATCATGCCTTGGTCTTTCAGGTGACCATTCTGAAGCTATCTGGGAGTCCCCAGCCTTCAGTTGACTCATTAGCATGCAAAGAGGCATTCCTATCATTCAGGAGATTCCAAGAATTTTAGAAGCTGTATATCAGGAAATTTATTACTATGAAGTACCTTATAATGCCATCGTTTTTCTCCCAAAGGCACCAGCTTAATTAAATTCAGAAATGAAAACAATGGCCAGCTTCTATAGTGTAAGTCAATGTGTTTCTAGTTTTCTGAGGGTTTGGAAACTCAAATCCTAGCTAAAACCTGTATCACTTTTAAATTGAAAGATTTAAAGGGAATAAACATTTAACCCCAAGTGATTAGAAGTCATTTAAAATATGTAGTCCTTCGATTATTTTATCTACTCAAAGACCCTTCAAAAGTAGATGAAAACACTGCCCAGACATATATTATAACCCCAGCTTTAATTTCAGAGCCCAAACATGAAATCTCTTCTCATTGTTTGAAATCTGAAACTCATTTCAAAGACTGCCTGGAAAAGTTAAAAAAAAAAAAGGATTGGTCTTGACTTTTCCTTACATATGAAGTAATATTGTTACAGGTGAATCTCTGATAAGCAGGAAACCATCATGTGTAATAGGATGTTGTCTGCCACACTCCCAAACTCTTCACTGAAGTCCCGTTCATTGCTGTCAGAAAGGAATCCAAAGTAATGATAAAAAAAAAAAAAACAGAAAAAGTAGACAGTCTCATGCATTCTTAATACCAAAATCAGAGAGAAATCTAGACTTGATGTGCCTATTATACTAAAGCATGAGTGTGTATATGTATATTGCTGAATATATATAACATAATATATATAATCTGTATGACCAATGCCTTGCTCAGTGTCCATAAGCAAAGGAAGAGAGGATAAATTTAAGGAAATGAATATTCCCACAAGCACAACATGTAACTTCTTATATAAAAGCAACCAGCCAGGCACGTTGGCTCACGCCTGTAATCCCAGCACTTTGGGAGGCCTAGGCAGGTGGATCACGAGGTCAGGCGATCAAGACCATCCTGGCCAACATGGCGAAACCCCGTCTCTACTAAAAATACAAAGATTAGCTGGGTGTGGTGGCAGGCACCTGTAGACCCAGCTACTCAGGAGGCCAAGGCAGGAGAATCGCTTGAACCCGGAAGGCGGAGCTTGCAGTGAGCCAAGATCGTGCCACTGCACTCCAGCCTGGGCGACAGAGCGAGACTCCACCTCAAAAAAAAAAAAAAAGTTAGCAGCCAAAATGTGTTGCTGCTACTCATGAAAAGTATTTTTTGGTGTGGTTTTCTTGATAGCTCTATCAAGAAAGTTACTTTATTCATTTATCAAAGGAATAATTAGTGATCCATCTTGTTAACTTTTTAGTACACCCCTATTAAATGCTAGTTCTTAAGTTTTAAGAAAATTAAGGATTATTTTTAAGATAGAAAGCTTGAGTACAGTATTTTTGTAGATGAAGATAAAATATTTTAGAGCATGAAGATGTACATGAGAAAAAGTAAGACATTCATATTTTATTTACATATAGAAATGTTTTAAAGCTTTGCCAACATGGGCATTTTTGTTGTTTAGGATTAATATTTGCTGGAAAGTAATTCATCTGTGAAATTATTTAACATGTAGAATTATTCCTTAGTTTCTGATTTGGGAGAAATGCTCAGGAGTTCAGCTTAAAATCATTTTATTCACACTGCTAAAGCTGAAAAATGTAAACAGGGAGCTTTCAATACATTTCAAAGGAGTTTGGAGAATTCTAAAATAGTCAATCCATTTATAACGAATATAAAACATCATTAGAAACTGGCAAAAAAAGTAGCTAAAAGGATTCGAGTTATTTCACATTACTGGGAAATTTCTTTTTAAAAGTTCAGTTATTAATAACATTCAGTCAACATATTTAACCTTTTTTCAATTTTGGTGGCATAATTTTAGAAATTTATCATTGACTCTTAAAATTTCACCTAAACTTACCTGAGGCTCTGCATTATGTTACTCAATGATTCTGATGCCAAGTTTTGAAATCAAATTATAGGCCAGTCACCTTCAGTGATGTAAAAGGTAGAACCACAAGATAATCCAGCACTTTCCTCACAACCTAAAAACGGAACCTGTGGCAAGTACCTGCCCAATTGTCAGACTATGCTCTAAACAACTGCCTGTCATGTAACAGGCTGCTCAAAAGTAGCAACATACTACTCCTATAGGCAATTCTTAACTTCTTAACCACAGTTTCATCAGTGTAAAAAATATAGGAGCAGTGGGGACCCGACATATATATTGAAATGTTAAACAACAAAACTCTTATTTTGAAGTGTGGGAGGGGAGGAAGCACTTCAATCAGTTGCTTTATGTTCCTTTTAGTGGCAGAAGAATGACACAATCCAGTATTTTCATCCACAGCTTCCTATACACAAAGCTGTGGATTTCGTAAATGTAAACATACTGCATAATCTGCCCACGGGGAGTTTGTAATTTACTAAGGACTCAGATAAGACAATTCCACTGTGCAGACCACAAGGCTGATAAAGTAAACGTCACAAGGCCAAGTAATGAAGGATGTGTAAGGAAAGACAGATTGTATTCAGGAAGGAATGAGGACGGGAGATAATATAGAAAATACCTAGAAAGGCTCCAGGGGTATGTGACATTTGGGATGTTGTGAAGAATGAGTAGGTTTTTCTGGGAGGAGCCCTTCATTTGTGAGAAGGGGAATCACAAGAGAGGAAGAGGTAGGCAGGATCAATTATCAGCAAAGATGCAAAGGGAGAAACTCTCTGGATGTGTCTACAGGGCAGGAAACTATTGCTGTTGAGGATGCAGAGAACGGTTACAGGTCAGCAGCGAGGAAGGAGGCTAAAAAGAAGCCTTGAGCCAGAAGGGCTCTGAACACCGAGTCTTATTTGTTAGTCACTGAAGATGTTTTGAGCGAGGAAATGATAAATTAAAGCTAAAAGAGTCTCCTTCTTATCGGAGGTTTCACCTTCAGAGGTTTCAGTTACCAGAGGTCAATCACAGTCTAAAAATATTAAATGAAAAATTCCAGAAATAAACAATTCTTAAGTTTTAAATTATGCACTGTTCTGAGTAGCATCATGAAATCTTGTGCTGTCCCCCGATAAGAATCACCTCTTGGTCCAGCATCTCCCTGCTCCTGCCTATTAGTCACTTAGCAGCCATCTAGGTTACCAGATCGACTGCTGTGTATTACAGTACTTGTGTGCAAGTCACCCTTATTTTCTCTCATTATTGCCCCAAGGTGCAAGAGTAGGGATGCTGGCATTTCAGATGTGCTAAAGAGACAAGTCAAGTGCTTCCTTTAAGAAGATAAAGTTCTTAACTTAAAAGAAAAAAAATCTTACGCTGAGGTTGCTAAGATCTACAATAAGAATGAATCTATCCTTAAAACTGTGAACAGCATATTTTTTCTGTTTCATTATTAATTATTGTTGTTAATCTTTTACTGCACCTAATTTATAATTTAAACTTTATCCTATGTATGTATGTATAGGAAGAAACATCATGTATGTATATAGGGTTCAGTGCTATGATTTTAGGCATTCACTGGGGGGGTCTTAGAACATATCCCCTGTGGATAAGGAAGACTTATCTCTACCGCATGCTTCTTTTATAAAGACTAATCTCACTAACCAAGGTGTAGAAGTAAGAATTGGAAAAATGGCTGAATTTCAGCAATAAGGATAAATATAATTGGATAATTTTAATAGCTTTTAATTTTTAATTTTTTAAAATAGTACTTACTATGTCCAGGCTGGGTGTGGTGGTTCACACTTGTAATCCCAGCACTTTGGGAGGCCGAGGGAGGTGGATCACCTGAAGTCAGGAGTTCGAGACCAGCCTGGCCAACACGGCGAAACCCTGTCTTTACTAAAAATACAAAAATTAGCTGGGTGTGGTGGCATGCACCTGTAGTCCCAACTACTCGGGAGGCTGAGGTAGGAGAATCTCTTGAACCCAGGAGGCAGAGATTGCAGTGAGCCAAGATCGCGCCACTGTACTCCAGCCTGGGTGACAGAGTGAGACTCCGTCTCAAAAAAAATAAGTAAAAAATAAGTACTTACTACGTCCTAAAAGTTTTACATAAACTAATTTATTCCTTAGAGTGATTTGGTTAATTAGGCATTATTATCTGTATTTTACAAGGGAGGAAACTGGCTAAGAGAGGTTCTGTAACTTGTCCAATATGGTAGAGCTTTTAAAATGTGGTACAAGGATTTAAACCCATCACTGTAGGACTCCTAAACCCATGCTCTTAAAAAACTTTCTATCTTACCCCCAATCTAGATATAAATCAGGGAACATATTTCAAATGAAACCGTGAATCCGTTGAAAAGTATGCCAGCAGGTACTCAGCCTCTAAAATAGTCCTCAATGATCCCCATCTCCTGGCATTCATGCCCTTCTGTCATCACCTCCCTTGAGTGTCGGCTGGACTTACTAGTTCACTTCTAACCAACAGAATACAGCAGAAGTGATGGAATGTCACTTGCAAGATTCAGCGGTTTCCCTCTCCAGCACTGCTCGGGCTCTCTCTTGGCTCACTATCTCTGGGGGAAGCCCGCTGCCATGTTGCCAGGCAGTCCTATGGAGAGACCCACGTGGGAGGGATGGAAGCCTGCCAATAACCATGTGAGAGAGCTTGGAAGCAGATTCCCCTCCCCCAGTGGAGCCCTCATGCCTGATGAGACTGCAGACCAGGCCAACAGCTTAATTGCAACCCAAGAGAGAGTCTGAGCCAGAGACTCCCAAACTAGATTCTTGACCCACAGAAATGAGGAGCTAAGAAATGTTTATAGTTGGCTGGGCACCGTGGCTAATGCCTGTAATCCCAGCACTTTGGGAGGCCGAGGTGGGTGGATCACCTGAGGTCGGGAGTTCTTGACCATCCTGGCCAACATGGAGAAACCCCGTCTCTACTAAAAATATAAAAATTAGCCGGGCATGGTGGTGGATGCCTGTAATCCCAGCTAATCGGGAGGCTGAGGCAGGAGAACCACTTGAACCTGGGAGGCGGAGGCTGTGGTGAGCCAAGATTGTGCCACTGCACCCACAAGAAACTCCGATTCAAAAAAAAAAAAAAGAAAAGAAAAAAAATGTTTATCGGTGAAAGCTGCTAAATTTTAGGGTAATTTGTTACCCAGCATTAATACAGTCAATAGATAGTAATTATTTAGTTTATTATTACAGGGTAAATCTTTTTGTTTATACTTGGAGCTAGAAGTAGGAATCTGTCTAGGAGAGATTATACCTGAAATAACGACAACAAGCCCAAATAACAGAATATCACGTCCTTTACCTTTCCACCCAAACATACATAAATCAGGTACTCTACCTATCTCATCCTCCCACGGCTCTTCTTACTGTCCTCATTCTCCTTTGCTTGAATGCATTCTTAGGAATGGGAATACTAAAACCCAAACCTGCAGGTTTCAAAAAAATTTTTAGACATTTAGTTTTGAATCTCATAGCAAATTCTTTCCTTCCCAAGGCTCCTTACATTACATTGTGTATTCTTATTATAGCACATAATGTTTTTTTTTTCTTATTTGTAGGTTTAAGTGTCTGTTTTCCAGGCACCCCCTTCCCTAACCCATTACAAGAACCATGTCTTGTGCAATCTTGTATCCTCAGTACTGAGTGTTCAACATATGGCTGGGACTTAATAAAGTTTAAATGAACTCATGAATAAATGTGTTGCACAACCAATGAGTGAGTGAGTGAACAAGTGAGTCAATAAGCGAGGGTTTAGAGACATGGGAACCACCACTTGAAAGCTTGAGGCCATTGTGCAGATTTGGACCCTCATATAAGATATTTCCTTCTACATAGAATGCTCTTCCATTTGCTCATCTTCACCTCCTCACCAGGCTTTTCTCTCTTTAACATTCACCTCAAAGAGTTGTCTGCTTGCCTCTCTACAACACTCCCCACCAACACACACCCACACACCCTTCCAGGGAAGTCTTCCTTTTCTCTGCTGTGAAGACTTTTAAGTTTCCATATCCTCCTGGGCATAACTTGGTCACAGCATCCAGCATACCATACTGTAATGATTAGTTATTTGCCTGTCATTTCCACTTAGCCATAAGCTCCTTAAAAGACAGCATATTCAGCCAACAGCAGAGTGCCTAGAAGTGGTAGGCACTCAAAAACAGTTTAAAATAATGGGCAAGAGAATGAATGAATGAGAAAAAGAAAACTGTATCTAGAAAATTATCTTAGCACAATCTATTTATTTCAGGTAAGCTATCAGTCAGGTATACATAGTGCTCCAACTCCTAAACAGAGTAAAAATAATTGTATATCAAAATTATTACAGATACATGAAAATTATATTTAGAAATAGTACCTCAGATCAGGCATGGTGGCTCACAGCTGTAAACCAAAAATTTGGGGAGGCTAAAGTGGGAAGACTGCTTGAGCTCAGGAGAGACTCCCATCTCCAAAAAAACTAATTTTTAAAATTTAAGACCAGGTGCAGTGGCTCATGCCAGCTACTCAAGAGGCTGAGGTGGGAAGATCGCTTGAGCCTGGGAGGTTGAGGCTGCAGTGAGCTGTGATGACACCATTGCACTCCAGCCTGGGCAACAGAGCAAGACCCTGTTGCAAAAAGGAAAAAATAATTAAAAATTACAACATTAGCCTGTAGTCCTAGCTATTCAGGAGGCTGAGGTGGGAGGATAGCTTGAGCCCAGGAGTTTGAGGATGTAGTGAGCTATGATTATGCTACTGAACTCCAGCCTGAGCCAGTATTTGAGACCAGCCTGGGAAACATAAGAGACTCTGTCTCTAAAAAAAAAAAAAAGAAGAAGAAGAAGAAAGAATAGTGTTTCAGGCCAGGTGCGGTAGCTCAAACCTGTAATCTCAGCACTTTGGGAGGCCGAGGTGGGTAGATCACCTGAGGTCAGGAGTTCAAGACCAGCCTGGCCAACATGGTGAAACCCAGGCTCCACTAAAAATACAGGGGGAAAAAAAAAAAAAAACATTAGCTGGGCGTGGTGGCGGGTGCCTGTAATCCCAGCTACGTGGGAGGCTGAGGCAGGAGAATCACTTGAACCCGGGAGGCGGAAGTTGCAGTGAGCTGAGATGGCACCACTGCACTCCAGCCTGGGGAACAAGAGCAAAACTCTATCTCAAAAAAAAAAAAGAAAAAGAAAAAGAAAAAGCAATAGTGTTTCAATCCATGGACAGGCCCTAGACAGAGCTGCCTTTAACACATCTTTTCCCCTTTCCCTCACATCCTTAATCCCATCTCAGTCAAAAAGGAAAAAAAAAAAAGTTTTCTTCCTTCTTAGCCTAAGATTCCTAATACTGTCCCCAGATGCCATAAATGTATTGGCCTCCCAGAAATCACCCCAGTGATTTTTCTCCCCATGAAAAGTTTATATATCTCATGCCCTCAGAGTTTTAAACTGCAAATGAGTAAGCTACAAAAACAAAACAAAACAAAACAAAAAACCTGGTTTCGTGGGAAAATGGGTGCTCATGGGTTAGCATTTCCATTTTGGTAGGGATCTTTTTCTAAGGCCATAGCTTTACTCAAAGCCCAGTGGGAAAAAGACATTAAAAAAAAAAAAAAAAAACCTTTCAGGAACCCTCAAGTCACTCCATTGGGGTGAACTCCCCTGTGACACTAGAGAGGTGATGAAGCTTGGTGGTTAGGGCAGTTTTCTGAGTCAGAAATCTCAGGTTTTCCACTCTCTAGTCTTCAGATCATGAGTAACCTCACTGGTGCCCAAGTGTTCCATCTCTAAAATGAAATAGTAAGACTACCTCAAGGAACCTGGTGGGAAGATTAAATGGGTTAATACAGGTAAAGTACTCAGAAAGTGCCTGGTAAGTAGTCAATAATTCTCACTATTACTATTATCATTTTCTTTTATTAGAATTGGCTCCAAAAGAACCCAAAGAGGGGAATGCTCAAAGGGAAGAAAGGGATGAGAGGAGAGTACACTTACTGATTTGGTTGTTTAGCTTGAAGGCAATGTCCAGCTGCAGGATAAACAGCATGAATTGGAACCAAGGACTCATCTCCATGGAGGGGAGGGGAATGTGGACGGAAAACACGATGTCATTGGCTTCAATTTCCCTTGGAATTGCTTCTTCAATGTCTCGGATCTTGTCACACTGATTGGGTCCCCAAGGCATTAACCATTTTGTCTTGTGATGGTTCTTACGGGCATCCACACATTTCACCGACATGTAGGACACTGCCGTTGTGGGCCCTGGAGCTGAAAAGAGAATGTTTGTCTGTTTTTAGAAAAACCATCTACTGAAACTACTGTTTCTGGTTAATACTCTTTCCATTACTGTGTTCTCTCCAGTTTTTATATTGCCTTCTACAACTGGGGCTCAGTAATACTTAGGGATCTTCCAAATCTGGGTGAAGGTCGTTCAGTGACCTCCAGAGGTGTCCTAACAGTATCCCTGAGAACCTTCCCATTATGTTTTCAATTGCTGTGAAAGAATACATTTGTAACCAGTCTAGTTATACTTCCGCACTTCAAAACAATATCACAAAAGTCAATTGTGCTACAGTTCCCACCTGACTGAGGTCTTGAAGAGCTCTGGGCCTTCATAGAGAACAGTATCTAAAGTCAGAAGACCTTAGTCTTCAAACCTGGATTCGAAGCCTGGTTAAAAACTTACTGTCAGTGAATCTTGGGTAAATCAGTTAAATCTATAATAGCTTCAGGACCCTCATCTGAGAAACGAAATGATGAGTTTCTAAGATTCCTCTTGGCTCTAAAATTGTACAATATTGCTTTTGCTCAAGATAAAGAACTAGGGGCCACCACTTGGCTTGGTACCTAGCAGAGAATGGGAACTCAAACACTGACTGATACTTCAAAAGTGTACTAAAATATAAACCATGCATTTCAAGACAGCAAAGCAACTTTGAAATGTGTAACTTTAAAAACACTATTTTGTGATTATCTAATGGTTATATGATTAACATATTAATAATTTGGAAAATACAGAAATTTTAAGTTCAAAACAACATTTACCCAAAATCCCACTAGAGGGAAGTAACCACTGTTGAAAAAATGTCAAAATACCATCTGTCTTTTCTATGACTGTATAATTAGATAAAAAGTTTACACATGAATTAAATTATGTAACTTTAAAATATACACAACTATTAACACATTTATAAAAGAGTTATATCATGCCTAGTTTTGCAGTCTTTTCTTTTTATTCACTTAGAAAAGCAGAGTAGTGTGTGATAACATTGGCTCCAGAGGCCACCTGTCTGATGTCAAATCCTGGCTCTCTCATTTTTAGTTGTGTCACTGCGAATCCACACTAGGAAAGTTTTGGGCAAATAACTAAGCTTATCTCTGTATCAGTTTTATCATCTCTTAGATGGCAATAATAATAGTACCAACCTTTCCAAGTTACTGTATATTTTAAACAAAGTTAACATTTTAAGGCATTCAGAGTAGTGCTTGAGCACACGAAAAGTATAAAATATTAGCTATTATATTTTCTTTATAATTAAAATCCTTCAATTAGTAGTTGCAAAGTAGTCAATCACATAATACACCAAAATCAACTTCTCCTTCATCAGTTTGTAAAGGCTATCTGTGAATAAGAATCATCATTTGTCTAATATGTTTTGTTGGAAATTTCTCCTAAATTTTCCATCTGCTATCTAAATTTGTTTATGGCACAAATAGAGAAGTTCCAGATCTTACATGGAATCCCTCTTTTATGTTTTTTCCCCCATGCTTTTGTGCTCAGAGAAACTGACCTTCTTGATCTCAAAATTCAACAGTCATTTATATTGACTTCTATTTATTTTTTGCAATTTCATTTTTTCTAATATTTAAATAGTTGATCCATCTGAAAATTGCTATGAGATGCGGTAAGGTTCTAGTTTTATTTCTTAAATATTTAAATTATAGTTTATTGAACAGACCTTCCCTTTTGTTGATTTATCATATCACTGTTAGCCTTATGTATATGAGCATATGTTTCTGAACATCTGTTCTTTTCCATGTATTAAACTGTCAATTCATGCATCAGCACAACATTGCTTTGAATTCTATAAATTGATATTTTTTTTTTTTTAGACGGAGTCTCGCTTTGTTGCCCAGGCTGGAGTGCAGTGGCACGATCTCGGCTCACTGTAAACTCCGCCTCCTGGATTCACGTCATTCTCCTGCCTCAGCCTCCCGAGTAGCAGGGATTACAGGTGCCCGCCACCATGCCCAGTTAATTTTTTGTATTTTTAGTAGAGACGGGGTTTCACTGTGTTAGCCAGGATGGTCTCAATCTCCTGACCTCGTGATCCTCCCGCCTTGGCCTCCCAATGTGCTAGGATTACAGGCGTGAGCCACCACTCCTGGCTAAGTTGATTATTTTTATCAATATCTACTAGATTATCTCTCTTCCCCAATCCATTTCAAATTTACATCTTTTTGCTAGGATATTGAGGATTAAATTAAATCTATAAATAAATAGATAATAATAAATTAATGTGGACAGAAATAGCATCCTTCCCCAGCATTTAATTTTCCCATCCAAGAACAGTACTTGCTTCTGCATTGTCTACAATCTGTTTTTAAATTTCTTTTAAACTTTCATTGTTTTCTTTATGTGGGTCCTACTAGTATATTTTAAAATATATACATCTATAAAACTTTGAAAGTTAGTAGTTAAAAGAAAATGTCATAAATTATGGTTTATGTGTGTGGTTTAAATACGTGTATTTCTGTGCATCTGATACTTGGTATATTATGTATGCAGAAATTCCAAGCAGAAATTCTCTCTTATTTAATAGAGATCAGACAGCAATGGAGAAACATGAAAAGCAAACAGAAAGTTATATAAGAGGCAAAAATGTGTATTATTAATATTCTGCCCCACTTCTAATGTTCAAATCCACATTATTTTTCTATTCTATTAAATATCTATTTTGATACATTTTTAGTAAAATGTTATGTTTGCAAGAAGTTGGGACAATGCCTACTAAAACTTACCAGAAAACTCAACACTACTAAGCTCTAGCTGAACATCCTTCATGTAGAATGCTAAACACTGCAATACAAGTTGCCACTAACCCCTGCTAGGAAAGTTTTTCTTTAAAACTCGAAACTGTATCACAAAGACTTTACATTGAATCCGTCCAAAATCAGACATCTGACTTATTCTTAGAAATATGAGTCAATCAAACTTTGGTTATCCTGACTCAGCTAAATAGCCCACTGACATTAGAAAAGCCAAATGGCACATTTAACTGAACCCTTTTTAATGTGGTTGGAGAAATAAACAGTGAGACAAAAGTCATGAATTCTATTTTCAGCTAACATACTCAAACTGACTATTTGCTGCAGAAAATAGTTACTACATTTTAAAACTTCTATTCTTCCAGAATGAACCTAACCTTTTTTTCTTTATTTTTTACCTTCTTGAAAAACAAGTCTCTCACTTCTCAGACCAAAACGAAAAATAACTAGCTGAGTTCCCTCAGCTAAGCTCCAAAACCACATTCCAAACTTAATAACAGAGAAGCTGAACACTTTACGGGCACAAAGGCCGCATTTTTAATGAAAGCAGTGAACGCCTGCCTTTTTAGGGGCCTGCATTATTTTCATTCTCTCATTAGTCTAGTGTTTCTTTCATAAAGAAAAAAAAATCCCAGAAATACTAATATTTTCATAAATACCATGGCAGTGAACTTGGAGAAGCCTCAAGTGCATCTCAAGCTATACTATGAGAATCACAATTTTTTTCACTTGAATAAATTAGTCCTCCAGTCTCAAAAATGTTTTCCATAACTTCAAAACCTGAAGATAATTCAACATTTCTCATTTTTCTAATAGTGTTCAAAAGAGAAAACACATGTATTGCTTGAGAAAGTAAACAGATATCCTGATATTCAAACATGGACACTTAATGTTCCCCCAATAATATATTTCAGCTCAGCGCAATGTCCTACTCCAGCTAAAAGTGAATTCCCAAGTGTTTCTTTATGTAGACAGCATTATCAAGTAAAGCAAAAGCAAAGCTTATAGCTGGTAGCTGGTCACCTACCATAGAAGGTGTTTTCATTAGCTAGAGCCAAAATGTTAGCTATATGGGTCACAAATTGTGTCTAGAATAAAAAAAAGTTTAATCTGTCTTTAAATTTTTTTTAAGTGTGTGGGATTTTGTTTTAAGAGAAAAGAGCTAAATGGAGGAAGTTTAAATTATCTTCAACCTTTGAACAAGCCACAATAAACTAACAGGTATTTGTAATGAAGGCCTTACTTAGTCACTTGCGTGGTTCTAGGGATTAATAGAGTTTGTGTATTCAAGAGGGGGCTGGATAGATTCAGGTCAACAAACTGAGTCATGTTTGCTCAGGTGAAAGCTAAAAATAACCACTCCTCAGTATTCCTAGGATAGTAATGCAATATTACCCAGCTGCCTCAGCACACATTATAAATGTCCCCTCCACCCACCCATAGCGTAAGGTTTAACTGAAAACAAGTGGACCAAAAACTACTTCTACACCAGACCAATTCAATGACAGAACGATTTGGCCAAAACTGAATATGCCTAGTCACTGTAAACTGGTTAACTCATGGTTGGTTAAGATAGCCTTGAGAATATGCACAGAGGTTATAAAACCATGAGCTATGCATCGAAAAGGCAGTCCATTATGAATTCAGTTCTTTTTATCAAACATGACCATGTTACTTTGCCTGTATTTCAATACAGTATTTTTGGCCTCCACTTTTCCACTATAGTACACAAATTGTGAAATGTGATTCTACTCAACATTTAATGTCAAAGTGGTATGAAATCAATAAGACTTCTAACAAATTCAAGGTTGTGAAGAAATGCACAAACACAACTTGAAGTCTCTTTGAAAATTCAGTGGTCCCTCAGTTACACACATTATTATGGCTCATAGTATATTGTCCAAATTTGTCTTGAGTACCTACCATGCACTAGACACTGCTGGTGCTGGAGTAAACCTAATAGGCACCAACCATATGGAACGTACAAATAATGAAGGAGGCAGACAATAAATAAATAATTTCAGGAAAAAATAATTTTGATGAATGTTATATATAACCTGAATTCCCTGAGAAAGGGCAACAGTTAGATATTCGGGAGGTGGGAGAAATGAATACACTAGAATGAGAGGAAAAATCCAGTCATCGTTACAACATAACCTTGAATAAAAATGTAAGTGAACAATGACTAAACCTGTAGTACTCCTTTTGGAAGAATATTCATTGACTCCAGTCAGCTTCCTGTTATTTCACTTCAAATGGCTATCCAGTTTACAAATTACTGTCTAGCCAACCGCTAGCATTTATCATGCTTAAAATTTAGTCAATGTTAAATCATTAGCCCCTATTCCTTACAGAACCTGTAATTTAAGAGTTAGAGAGAGATACAAGACTTGGTTGCCTCTTAGAAAAGTTAAAATAAAACTAAAACAACATGCTGACATGACACATGGTCTCCATTTAAGCCAACATAGATTATTTATTTCTTTGCTTTATTACAAGTAATGAACATTTCTTTAGCAATCACCTAGGAGCATTACTATCATGCAGGCACTGTACTAACTAAATATAGAGACAAATGGCCTCCCAGACCCCCAGTTGCTCACAGGCTAGTGTGGGAGGCTGAGAAGTTCACAAAGAATTACATTCACAAAGAATCACAAAGAATTACATGATTGGAAATTTCTCTGACAGAGTTTTGCACAGGATGCTCCAGTTGTAAAAAAAAGCTGAGGGTGTCTGTCGGCAGGGCTTAGCCATGGAAGTGAGCAGGTAGTAGCCAAGGGAGAATGGGGGATGGTCAAGGAGGGAACGTGCCGAGGTAGAGGTAGAACATGTGCTGGGTCATAGAACATCTAAAACAATCATATTTTCTGCAGATATCTGTGCTTGAATATTAAAAATTAAAAAGAGATCGTTTAACAGGTAAAAACTGCAGTACCACTCTTACCTCTGTCTGTGTCCACCCTTGCCTTTTCTAATCAGTGGTATAGTTCTACTAGAGTGCCTTGGCCCCTGCTCCCAATAGTCCCTGGTGTACTCTATAGAGCACCATAAAGAAGAAATAATAGAGACTCACACATAACAAAGAACTTTTATTTGGCAGGAATGTTTCCTTTTTGACACCTATCTCTGTCCTGTAACTAGCCACAAGGTCAGACCACAGATCTGCTGGAAGAAGGGGGAGTGGGAGGGTGGTCAGGTGGGAATGAAGAAGCTCCCCCTCCTATTCCCACAAATGGCCCCAAAGAGGCTTTGAAGTCCCAATTGTCAGGTAATAATAGCCTTCCTCTAAATTAGAGGAAGAGTGTCTGCCTTGCAACAAAGATGATATTTAAAGAATAAGCTGCCATGGGGTACAAGGGGAAGGAATGTGGAGAACAGACCAGTTGAAAAGGTCTGGTCTATAAATTCCTGTTATAAGAATTAATCATCAGAATGCCACCGTTTTAAAAAGTAATGACTTTAAGTAAAAATGGTCAAAGATTTCAGGAATGTTTTAGAGAATTTTATTTTTACAACAGAATTTATCTAACAAACAAAAATGATAGGAACAACAATACACATTGATTTAAAAGCATACAAAAAGTTGGTAGCAGATACTTTCTCCTACTGAGATGCCGATTTAACACCTGAAACCTAATCTCAGTTAAAAATCTCCCAGCACCATCTCCCCACCTGTAAAAATGTGAATGTTTGATGTATTTACATTTTATAATTTCATTTTATTGATTCTCTATCTTGTTCCATAACACATTTTAGGGTACTAGAAGTGGTTTTTAGCCTTTACTTTTTTAAAATAATTGGGGCTGATTTCAAAGAACAGAATTAATGTTGGGACGGGGGTGGGCAGAGACTACAAATAACTTGGTCTATGTCTATATCTTCAAAAGTTATATTCTCCAGCCATTGTTTTTTTTCCCCCCAGCTATGGCTTTTGAAGCAACAGCTGGGAAATATAAGCTCCCTAAACTTTTGAAGCAATAGCTGAAGAATATAAGCTCCCAAAACTTTTACCTGATCTATGAAGTTGAATGGCTCAATATTCATTTTACTCTGTAATGTAGAGAAAACCTCCATTGCACTATGAATGGTATTTATAAGAACTGAAAGGCATATGCCCAAATTGGTTCTAAGCTGTGCCTATCTAAATATCTCTGCTTGCCTTATGAAACTTATATAAAATACATTGAGCACTTAAACCCCTGGGCAATTGCAGAGTGTGCTTTGGATTTTTTGATGTATCAAGGTGGGGAGGATAGAAAAGAGGGAGAAAGGGAACAGAGGTGTCAGAAAAGACTAGATGAATTCCTGTTATATAACTACATTTTTTTTCAAATGCCCCCAAAGTACTTATTCAACCTAAGAAAATCTTCAGCTAAATTTAGAAATTAGCTTTAAATATGCTCAATTGATTTTCCTTAGACATTCCACATACCTTTCTCCAGCTCAAAAGCCTTAATTCTGGTTAAAAGGAAACATGTGAAATATACTGCACAACTTAAGTGGCCAGATCATATTCACTGGTTGAGCTGTGAGGTCTTACAAGTCATTCCTGCTTACCATTCACTGAAAGTCAGTTCCTAAAAAGATTTCTTAATATCTGCCATACCGCTTATCTAAGTTTTTGGACGGCTCATTAGAATGAGCTCTTCAAAAAGTTCAGCTAAAGAAAGTGCAAATATTTGCATTAAATTGACTTAGTACTTAACTGATCCAGTGTGTTAATTCTTTTACTGAAATTGCTCTGAAGTTATAATAGTCAGACACTTATGCTACCTCCACCACCTACTCTGAAGAGAAGATTCTCCTATATTTCAACCGTAACCATTAAATCTTACTAGCTTACTAAATGAAATATTATTTCGCAATTCAATCTCAATTACTGGAGAGCTGAAAGTATGTCTACAGACTAGACCAAGAGAAGTGATTTTTAGAATTATCATAGCTATGCCCTTGTGCATGAAATGGGGTATGCTAAGTGAAATGAAATTCATTCTTGCCAGCCATTTTCAGTCAGTAGTTAGTTATGCTAACATCTGTTCTAGGAAAGCTAATTTTTTTAAATACAGCAGAACATTCCTTTACACTAAACCACTACCACCAAAACACACAAACACACATACTACATAGCAGAGTTGAATGCAAAATAATTTGTACCGTACACACAAAAGTCAAGCATTTATTTAAAAATAGCTCTCGGCCGGGCGCGGTGGCTCAAGCCTGTAATCCCAGCACTTTGGGAGGCCGAGACGGGCGGATCACAAGGTCAGGAGATCGAGACCATCCTGGCTAACACGGTGAAACCCCGTCTCTACTAAAAAATACAAAAAACTAGTCGGGCGAGGTGGCGGGCGCCTGTAGTCCCAGCTACTCGGGAGGTTGAGGCAGGAGAATGGCGTGAACCCGGGAGGCGGAGCTTGCAGTGAGCTGAGATCCGGCCACTGCACTCCAGCCCCGGGTGACAGAGCCAGACTCTGTCTCAAAAAAAAATAAAAAATAAAAAAATAAAAATAAAAATAAAAATAGCTCTCTACAACATAAACTTATGAAATATCAGACATTTTGACAGCAAATTTCCAAAAAGTATAGCAAACACTTGTATAATACATTCTGACTCAAAAATATTGAAAAAAAATGATATGTTTACATTTTAGGCAGATGAGGGTTTTAAATGCTTCACCTACAACCTCAATCGTTGTGGAGCCAAAGATGTAACAGCTTTGAAGAATAGAAGAATTACTCTATATTTGTCAGGATCTACGTGGCAAACAAGCGCCACTTGGCTTACATTACTTGCCTGGCTTGGATCCCATGGAATGGAAGAGCATTGGAACCAAGAAGAAAAAAATTCGAGTGCTTTGGGACAGTAAGCCAAACTCTTCCATAGTATTTGAAATGGTGTGGTAAACATGAAATTAGTTTAGGCTTAAGATTGGTGCCAGTCTTTTTACCCTCTTTTTGAAAAAATAATAAAATGCACATAAAGGGCCCTGCCAGAGGTTTAGCTCCTAAAATCTGGCAATCATTAGATGTGCTAATTGGTGTAGCAATCCAGTGGCGGCCTGGATTAGGACTCAAAAACTGACCCTTACCACCCTTGGTGTCCTGCAGCAAAGACAGCCTAAATCAAAAAGACTGACAGAAGTACATAAAATTACAAATTTCTCTATCCCTGAAAAATGCCTGCAATTTCTGTTTCTGCATCACTCCAGAAATACTCAAAACAGCAAAAATTAAATACATATGAAGGGAACACAAAAGACCTCCACAGAAAAACCAGTGGCTCATCTGTTGATGCTACTGCTCATTGCTCGGCTGGCCAGTCATCTGGGCTAAGTTTTGACTTTGGGCCAGTGCTTCAAAATCAGCAGCCTTTCAGCCAAAAGACTGTGGAATGCAGCCAAGACCACCTATGGAAAGTGAATTATAGCATCTTTAATTTACTACCTTGGGCTGTGATCTCATAAACCCACCACGGAGGGCGCACCAGTTCTTGTGTGGGAAATCTCTCAGAGCCCCCGTAGAGGCCCCCAAAGTGGCTCTGGCAAAGCTGTAGGGGTGGAGGTGACAAAAAAGGGGACACCTGGCTCTCCTTCTTAAATAAGCTCACCAAGGGCATACGTTTATATTGGAATTTTAGGGTCAGAAAATACCGAAATTAAATCTTCCAGAAGAAACACAGTCAGTGGCTTTGTTCTAAAATTATACTCTACAAAAGTTTCCAACATTTGTTATTTAAAATAATCAGACATTTATTATTCATAAATTACATATATTCTTTTATCAATATTACTGTTAATAATAAACATGAACCACAACCAGTATGTGAATTGCAAAGCACTTTCACATACATAATTATTGAAACTGCCTAGTAAACAAGTTAACATAATTAGCACCATTGCATATTCAGAAGATCAGTGGTTTTTGTCTCATCAGTAAATAGCAGAGCTAGGACTGGAACTCAGGTCTGATTTCATATCTAATGCTCCTTTCCAAGACAACTATCTGTTTATTTATTAATGCTCACTATTTATTAGCAATCTCAGATTACCTGAGGTAGGTGCAGAGCTGAGGGATGAATGAAGACAACTGTGGCCATAAGTAGCTTGCTGAAGCTCCATAGGCAAGGCACTGCCAGCACCAGGTTGGGCGTCACACAAAGGGAACCAGCAAGATAGCTTGTCTGAGAGACTTACAGTCAGGGACAGAGTACCTCTAAGATTTCCATAAAGAAATGATGGAGTGATAGGCTCCTAAAAATGCATTAAACTCCCTTGAATCTAATAGATACTCTCCCCATTTTACCGAGTCTTGGTCATTACTTCATATGGCAGGTAGGCAGTGTTTAGGATGTTAGCCTAGAGAATATCTGACTCAGGAACACAGCGATGCCATGGCAGTCTATGATAGCACTTACATGCATAGTAAGAGACAGGGATTCAAGTAAGAGAAAATCTGACTCCAGAGCAACCTATGGAAGAATTACTGATAATTCAGGTAGGCAAACAATGGCACAGTTTGACTCAGGAAAGGGTGGGTTCCTCATCCATGGAAACATTCAGGAAATAAATGGATAGATAAGAGCAAGAGCCTGAACTGAATATTAAGTTCCTCTCAGTCACACCAAAATGATAAAGTCTCATATCCATGCATATCGTATGCCAGGAAATGGAGAAATTAAGGTCCAACAAAGAGCTGCACATAGTTTATTGATTTGTTTTCTGTTTTCTGACCAGTTCCAGATAAACAGATAAAAGCAATTAAAGTACAGGGCATTCTGAATGGTCAAAAATTTAGTGTTGTACATTGTAAGTTAAGGCTAAGGGAAAGTAAGACCTGTTAATGTCTTTATCTGGAATTTCACAAATGCCAAGAATAATCATATTTCCTTCCCTGATTATTCAAAGAAAATACAGGCCCTTATAATTTGAAAATTTCCTAGAATTGAGGGTAGAGGTACATTTTAAGGGTAAATTGCAGTTGTAACATTCACAATCTTAGGAATTTTTTTTTTTTTTTTTTTTTTTTGAGACAGAGTCTCGCTCTGTCACCCAGGCTGGAGTGCTGTGGCCGGATCTCAGCTCACTGCAAGCTCCGCCTCCCGGATTCACGCCATTCTCCTGCCTCAGCCTCCTGGGTAGCTGGGACTACAGGTGCCGCCACCTCGCCTGGCTAGTTTTTTGTAGTTTTTGTAGAGACGAGGTTTCACCGTGTTAGCCAGGATGGTCTCGATCTCCTGACCTCGTGATCCGCCCGTCTCGGCCTCCCAAAGTGCTGGGATTACAGGCTTGAGCCACCGCGCCCGGCCAGGAATTATTTTTTAGAAAACATTGAAATCACAAAATTAAATAGTCTATGCAATTATTAAGTATTTTAAATTTCATCAGTTTTAGGTTCTAGCTCAAGAGCCATCTCTCCTTCATTCAATTTATTAAATGCCTATAGTGTGCCAGCCGGAGGCCTCCTCCGATTTTCCTTCAGCTGACAAAAGATCCTGACTTCCTCTCGTGCCAGTATCACCTGGTCTATGACTTTATTATAGCATTCTTTTTATTTGCAGGCATCACTTCTGAACTCTACAAAATTATAAGCTCCCAAGGGGAAGGACCACATCTTATTCTGTCTTGTGCCACTAAGCACAGAAACTTAAACATGCAAGTCCTCCAGATCTGAATTGAACTATTTATTATATGGTTTTTGTGTCATAATAAACATATTAATGTAAGTTATGCTCAATGTAACTAACAAACTTTTATCAAATGCCTACTGCTTAGTAGAAGAACTTATGATGGTTCTTCCAGATCTGTGTCAAGCAATAATTTAAATGAAATACTGAATTCTGAAGATCAAAATGAACTTTTACTAAACTATAACCCAATCCACAACAAGAAAAGTAATTTACACATCAAAAGAAATTAGATACTAGGCAAACAAAAAAAAAAATGGTAATTTTTCTAAAAAACTGCTCCCAAAGGGTTTGTGGCCAACATTAATATTGCAGAAGCATGTTTAGATAACTGCTGTTCAGCATAGTTCCTGGAAATAGGTTCTCAAAGCCAGGACTTACAGTTATTTACCTTCTTCCATACTGCCCTGAGGGTTTTAAGGCCTAAATGAATAGAAAGCAAATGGGGGACAAAATGAGATAAAATGTTCACATCTCAGCCTTTAGTGTATATAACTAATGACTGCATGTTTGAAGATTTTATGACAAAATCTGCATTCTTAAGAACACATGTAGGGAAGATTTGGGCCATTTCTTTAACACCCTCTAAACAATACCTACCAGAGAAAAAGCAAACACTCCCTTCTAAAAGCATCAATATTCTACTTCTGAGATCAAAACTACAAAACAGTCTCAGACAGAAACCTGGGCAAAGGAACCTTCTGCTGCACATATGTACTATTTCCCAGAGATGTAAATGATTTTTTTCTCTCTGCTCCAATGAATCACATATGAAAGTTCTCAAAGAATTAGTAAAGAAAAACAGTGACAATCTTCTCCATGTTGAAGGAACAGTGGAGTGTAGACAGTATCAGAAGTCCTGAGGTGACTCAGATTCAGAAGGATGACAGGCAGGGGCAGTTTTTACTAGGGGAAAGAGCAATGCAGGATGAACAATTTACTGTCCCCGTTGATTCACATAGGATGTAAGTAAAAGAGAAGTCAAGGATGTCCCCAAATTTCTTGCATAGGCGGCAGATGAGTGATGTCATTCACTAAGACAGGAATCAAAGAAAAATGAATGACATGTCATATCACAGGTAGAATTTGTAGAAGCTGGAGGTGTATAGCTTGTTTAAAAGGGGGGCTTAGTATGAAGGTTTGAAGATAAAAGGTCAAATATGTGAATGACTAGATGTGGAGGAGGAATTAGATTTAGCCTGGGTGATTCCAATCTTGCAAGTTCTCAGGAAGGAAATCTGAGATCAATAAAATCAAACTGGCCCACAGTTCACCACACCAGTTGAAGAAAATGAGCTGCTGGCACCTGTGTGAGTGGGGGTGCTCCACAGTTAACACTTGGTGAGTGCAAAGAATGCAGAGGACATCTGAGCACCGATTAGGGATGGAAAGGTGACTTTCAGGGTCTTTGCTATCATTATTATTCTATGAGCATTCTTCATATATAATATTTAGAGTTTCGATTCTGGGCCACAAGTTGCTGCTATTCTGAACTACTACAGATTTGAGCATAAGAATCTTGGCAGAATGAATTATCCCAGGACTCATGATTGCTGGGTTCTAGCAATGGATATGATATTAATCAGGCAAATTATTCAATCAATCTTGGGCCTTAGTTTTCTCATCTGTAAAAGGCAGTATTTAAACTGTTAAGCACTTTTAATTCAAATTAGGGTCAATTTATATTCCAAGAGTTCAGGCTGTCCCTATCAGGTCCCTCCTCCCCTCCTTGTCCTTATATTTTCACGTCTGTTAGAAGAACGGATCTTAATGGTCCTACTCTCATTCTGTTACTGTTTGGGATCTGAATGTGTTCTGAGTGTTTTCTGTCTTCCAACAGCTGGAGAGATCAAAGAACTGTTCCTAAAAGCAAGGACAAGCTACAGCCAACTGCATATGTAAAATTTCATACTGATGTGTTCAGCACAGTGAATTATACCCCCATAATTTATACTATGAGAAGGTAGGTCTAATCTAATAATAATAAAGACCTTTAGGGGAAAACAACAAAAAACTCCACTCCAGCTTCCAGCCAGTGGTCCGTACACTCACAGTCTAATACAACACAAAGACATTCCAATACAATGAAATAATTTGGATCATGTCCAGCCTCTATTTTTTAGGATGATAGAAATAAGCTCAAGAGAGCTAAGTCCATTTATTATTCAGAAGAAATGAAAGTCATAGCGTACACTTCCCTAAGCCAAGAGACCATTGACAAAATTTGCTAATGAAATCAATTTATAACTTTCTTTCAGATTTTCATTTAAACTGCTTGGTTCCTAATATATTTCCAAATTTACCCTGATTACTCTCTACAAAAAGTATGTCATAAGAGAAAACAATGATTACAGGGTAGCAAGGGACTTACTTTCACAGGAACGGTTCTTTATGTTGCTGAAGGCAATTATAAAAAGAGAGTAAGAAAAATTAAAACCAAGAGCTACAGCTCAGAGAAACTTGGGTTCAAATCCCAACTCTGTTACTCACTAGCAATTTAGTGGGGTAGCTTACCTAGCTTTGTAGAATGCCAGTTTCCGTTTTGTAAAAGTGTACTAAAGGTACTCACACCATAAGTTTATTTTGAGGATAAAATGATTAATATAAAAACCCTATACAGGACCATGAAAATAGTGAGGCCTCAATGAATGTTAGCTGATAATAACAGTGCTGTCAACAAATGAGAAGAATTAGAATCTGGTAGGAGATGAAGACCTACTCCATGTTCTCTGTTCTGTCTTCTTGCCCTGAGGGGTGTGTTCATCAACATTTAAGGAACTAGAAGGTGTGCATCTTTGATGTTAAAAACAGGGGCTCTCCTCACCTATCAGTGAACAACCCCAATACCAGAGGTGATTCTGTAAAAAGTTTAACTTGAACATCTAAGATATCCCTGAGAAATATCCCAGGAATATTGTAAGCAGCCTATTATTTGAGGGAACACAGAATTAACCCTTGGTTTTACCCTTAGAAAAATGGGATTATAACATCTTTGTTTTCACAATTATCTTAAAAAATTATTATAAAATAATTATGGCAGAGCAAAAACTATTGACATGGGTATTTGCTACCCTTTCCCCTCCTCTCTTCAGATAAAGAGAATGCTGGTTTTGCCTCTCCTGTCACAACCCCTCACCTGCCCCATGGTGAGGATTCAACTATTGCTAGATGGATTCTTTGAGTTTTCATGATGCATAATCAAAAGACAGGGGATGGGTAGAAGACATGGGCTTGAACTCGGGGAGCGGGGGTAGGTGGTTTACCAGCGGCAGTGTTGGGGAGATTTTGGAAGAGACACGTTAGAAACATCAAAGCAGATGGGAAATAAAATGGGGATTGCTAGAAGTACTGCTAGAGATTATATATCCCCTTAACCACGCCTTGACAGTTAAAGAACAGAAGTTGTTAGGTCACTTTAAATTCACCTTTGGTTGACTGCCTGTTTCTCTGACAGAATCTCTACTTGGAGACTGGACCAAAGAGGCTATGTCTTCCATAGAAGCAACATAAGAAAGTAAGAGAGGTGCAAAAACATCATGCAAATGTTAGGCAACATTTATTGAGTTTGTACATGACATGGGGAATACTGAAAGGACTGATGTCTTAGAAAGGCATGTTAGGAGTGTGGGTCTAGAATGCATAAGGTTAGAGATATGGCTGCACTGAGCCATCATCTTATTTTAATATTTTGTCCAAATTCTGGGCTTCTCACAATCAGAGAGCTATACCTACCCATTTCCTCTTATTATTCTTGGCTGCCTGGTGCCCCCCATCCCTCTACTCCAGGATTTCTCAAGCTTTGCACTAATGGCATTTTGGGTTGAATAATTGTTGCAGGGGTTTGGCTTGTGCATTGGAGGATATTTAGCAACCCACTGGCTGCCAGTAGCCTCTTCATCCCCACTGCTGGCAAATTCAGGGGAGGTGTGGCTGGGGGAAGCCTTCTCCAAACACTGCCAAATATTCCCTGGGGAGCAAAACTGCTTCTTGTGGAGAACCTCTGCTTCACCCCAATCATCCAGGCATACAATAAAAATTCATACTCCATCAAGCCATTTTACAACACTTCATTTTCAGAGTTTCCAACTACAGAGATTCCAAGTTCTCAACAATTCATAACCATTACAGTTTGCTTCATGCTACACTGACTGCATCAGGCTGTCATTTAGAAATTATATACCATTTGTTGGATATTTTTTATGTGCTAGGCATTGTGCTAGGGACTTAATAGGGTGATTTTCATTCTTATACAGAAGTCAGTGTGGCCAGGCACGTTGGCTCACGCCTGTAATCCCAGCACTTTGGGAGGCTGAGGCGGGAAGATCACCTGAGGTCGGGAGTTTGAGACCAGCCGGACCAACATGGAGAAAACCCATCTGTACTAAAAATATAAAAAAATTAGCTGGGTGTGGTGGTGGACGCCTGTAATCCCAGCTACTTGGGAGGCTGAGGCAGGAGAATCGCTTGAACCTGGGAGACGGAGGTTGTGGTGAGCCAAGATCACTCCATTGTGCTCCAGCCTGGGCAAAAAGAACAAAACTCCATTTAAAAAAAAAGGAGGTAACTGGTAGATATTATCTCCATTCAGAGATGAGTAAAATGAGGCTCTGAAACATTAAAATAACTCATCCAAGGTCACAGCCAATAAGTGGATGAACTGGGGTTTGAACCTAATCTGTCCAAGGTCCGTAGTCTCTCTGTCTCAGGCCACACTGTTTCTCCTGATGAGAAAAACTAACGCACGCATACACAAGAAATACATTTACCCAAAGTTACATGAGTTCAAATGGCAAGTACAGTGTACAGACTGTTGTAGAGGTTGGTGATCTCAGCACTACGTGGACCACCAGCAGTATGGATGTCTTTGTTCTAGGGACATCAACAAGCTGATTTTTGAATTATGAATTTTCTACAGAAAACAGGAAAATGGTGGTTTCCTTTAAGTAGAAACAACAAGCAGTAGCTGGTTGCCATGGCAGCGGAGGTAAACTTAATCTTGACTGGGAATGCAATCACCAGAAAGGGACAGCAAATATGGTTAAGAGTCTCATCCAGACCAGGGGTATTTTACCTGGAGAAGAAAAAGTCAAAGGAGAGAAATGATAGTCATCTTCAGTGATTTGAAAGGCTACTGTGTAACGGAAGTGAAGCATACATTCGAGATTATTCTAAAAGGAAAATCCAGCATTCATGAGTGGAAATTACAATGCAGTCATGGAAGCCAGTTTTCCACTGAATGATAATAAAGAACATTTAACCATCATAATGTTCCAACTGGATTGAAAAGCTAAACAAGCTGTCTAGAGAGCAATAAGTCGCTAAAATAGAAAGATGCTGACAGGAAGGTCATCTCTCTTGGGAGACCCAGTGTAGGTGAGGCTGGGCTAAACAAATTCCCAGGCCCCCTTCCCAAACAAAATCTCTGTTTCTCCAGAGAATTAGTAAATTGGAGTTCCCTGTTGAAGACAGACAAATGGAAGGTCCAATGGGCAGAAAGCCCCAGCTGCTCATTACTACAAGAGGAGAGGTAAACTACAATCTCACCTGGGAAGAAAATGTTGTTTAGGTGACACAAACCAAGGGGAGGAGAAACCTCGAGGAGGATTTTTCTCCTCTGTTCTGAATAGATGATCAAGGGATAAGGCAGTGAGGGTAAAACCAAAAACAAACAAAACAAACAAAGCAAACAGAAAAAAACCCACCAACAATCAAGCAGCTTTCTGCTGTCTTCCAGCCCTCAGACACTCTGATGCCTCTTTCTTGGAATGTACCGCCACCTCCCACTGCTTTGGCCTGAAGACTGCATTTAATTTTAAAAAGAAAATAGGCAACCATCCAGCTAGGGGATAGTTAGAGTAACAGTTGATTAGTCCTTTTCTAAACACTAAAACTATCTTTTGTTTCATTGCTCTTTATTTGCTGTACACCAACAATTCATTAAAAACATCTCACCACTAGATTTAGTGAATGGATAGGACAGGTCTAAACCCAAACATTTCTCTTGGAAAACCAACCACATTGTAAACTTGCAGACCTGTCCAGGAAAATAAAACTGTTACAAAGTCAACCTCTACTGAGGCACACAGCCTCTTTTGTAAAAGAAAAAAAAAAAAAAAAAGAAGTGCTGAAAAAACATGACAGGTTTTTCTCAAAAAACAACAAAAGCTTATTCATCTTTCCATATTCAGCATGAAGAACACCTAAGAGAATTTTCCCTATCTCTTCATCTCCAGGGCACTCAAAGTATTTACAATCTCATTATTTTATACAACTCCCATTAAGTGGGCACCAAAGATTATTACCCTTCTTTGATTTCTAAGAAAACAAGTACAGAAAGATTAAACAAGTTGCCCAAGGTCGTTCAGTAAATTGAGATGCCTGGATTTTTGTGCAGTGATTGTTCTAGGGACATAGTACAAAGTGACTGAATCCTCTAAACTCACCAAAACCCCTAAGTCTTATAGATCTCTTCCCCATTTCTCATCACTCATGAAATTTTCATCATCTAATCACAAATCTGCCACTATGTGGATCCTGGACATAGGTATCCTACCAGGCCAGTGCCATGTCTGCAAGAAGCCTGGCGCTACACCTGACAGCTTTCAAATCACCATCAAACGATTCCTTTATCTAGTGAAGTTGATTCTGCCTGGCTGCATCTGGGAAATTTTTAACCCCTCGATCAGCTATTGCACAGTTGGTTTAACTTGGATGAGACAGAGGACAAAATAGTGGTGGTTTAAAAAAATACCTCCCCCATTCTGATTACAAAGGAGGCATGATTAACGAAGTACCCTTTGTATCCAAGCTCCATTCTAAGAGAAAGAGAAAAAGCTTTCCTTCCCCCTTTTTTGATCCCTGAGTCTTTTCCTACTTGTCTCATCACCCACACAATCTGTTCACAGCCCAAATAGACAATCCAGCCAGTCTGTGGAGAGTTCCTAAAACATTTATGTCGTGAAAGCAGACAGGATGAACAGGACCTCATCTCGACAAAGGATGATGGGACATTCAGCAAAAGAGTTCACAAAGGGAAATACAGACGGAGGCCCAGAGCTGAATGAATTTGCCCACAATGTCTGACACAATGCCAGTCCTTATGGGTACTTGTAAACCTTCTGGTCAATTTACAGCCACCTCCAGGTTTTATCCTCCAAATTCCATTACTTTTAGAACAGAGGGTTTTAAAAGAAAATACAATTAACAAGTTAAGGAGGTCCAAATCAGTGCTTTAAGGATCCTTCAATTACTCTAGATCTTTAAACATAAAAATAGCAAGTTAGATGAAGATTTTAGTTCCAACACTATCAGATCGGGGGTTGACATAATGCACATAAAATACTTAATACATTGCCTGGTGCATACTAAGTACTCAAATAATATTACCTAATATTTTTATCTTATACTGCTCTGTTTTATTAATGATGTTTTTATATATGTCATGCCTATCTACTCAGCTAAATAGTTCCACCTTATCTGTTTTTGGTATAGTCCAAAAGATAAATGCCTTCATATAATTATCTTATGTAAGTCTTCAGATCTATAGGTTGCAGATAAGACAGGAAAAGCAAGACTAGGTCTCATAGCTGGCAAGTGGTAGATTCCCATACTGAGATCTCAATTCACTAATTTCACATCCAGTGCTTTGTTTCAATAACACCACAAATGAACAGATTATCATCTCTTGTGCCTCTTTGTATTCTTCAGAATTTAGCTAAGAGCTAAGATATACCTTAATCATCATCTAAAATAAATTTCTAATGATAGGTAACCTAACATCTCTGAAGATTTATTTTAGTGCCTTTAATAAGGAAGAAAAGAAATGGGTGGAAAAGCCCAACCATATTTGGTTTTGAGGAAAGACGTGCCTCTGTTTCTATTTGCCAAGGGAAAGCATTACCAGGTCCATTTAGAAAGACAAGAGGAAGTAAGGCCGAGCGTAGTGGCTCACGCCTGTAATCCCAGCATTTTGGGAGGCCGAGGCTGTTGGATCACTTGAGGTCAAAAGTTCAAGACCAGCCTGGTCAACATGGTGAAACCCCATCTCTACTAAATATACAAAAATTAGCCAGGCGTGGTGGCGGGTGCCTGTAATCCCAACTATTCAGGAGACTGAGGCAGGAGAATCACTTGAACTCGGGAGGCAAAGGTTGCAGTGAGCCGAGATGGCACCATTGCGCTCCAGCCTGGGTAACAAGAGTGAAACTTCGTTCCAAAAAAAAAAAAAGACAAGAGGAAGCATGAGGATTCAGTGATATACCAGGGATATACCAAGGAGACAAATGGGGCTAGAGCCAGAACTCTTGATACTCTGCTCATGGCTTTCTGCATTAAGTTCATTATTAATTTAGCACCTTGAGTGAGATGAATCTTGTCTTGGATTATGCACATCAAGTTGCATTTCAGATGACCATCCCATACTTTAAAGGCCCATTCCAAACCCCCTATGTATCCAAAAAAAATTATCTGATCTAACAAATGCCTAGAACCCTTAGTCTATTTCCCCTAACTTAGCCCTTAACAACAAACTGTCTTATTTTATGGATCTTGTCTTCCCAAATATAAGTTGCTGGAGGGCAAAATCCATGTGTTTACTCCTTCTGCAGCCCATGGCTAACCTAGTTCAGGACTTGCAGCAACATGTGCTGCTCATTGCTTCCTCTGGATCACAGTCTCCTAGATGTCCCAAAGAAACCTCGAGTCATCATAACATCTACTGAATTTCCCAACCATCCCCAGCACTACTGCTCTGCTTGGGCAGTCATTAAGCTTCTCTTCTGCCTTCAGGATCTTCATTTCAGCTGCTGGGACATCCTGTTGCCATCCATTTCACACAGACATCCAGCCCAGCAGGAACACGTGTTGCAATGAGCTTTGCTTCAAAGCCAGCAGCCTGGCCAAGTTCCAGGAATTGTCACTAATGATCTTCACCAGCTACTTGGTGCTCAACAGTGATTTCTGAACACACACACACACACACACACACGCACATGCACACCCCATTTCCAATACTGCTCTGGAGGAGCTGCCTAACAGAGGGTGATTCCATAACTTATTTTATTCTTTAATTGTTACAGAGGACTTATTTCGCCACAATAACCATCCAAATATACTCTGCAATGCAGCAGTGGCCTCCACCAACTTACTCTTTTTTTTTTTTTTTTTTTTGAGATGGAGTCTCGCTCTGTCAGCCAGGCTGGAGTGCAGTGTTGTGATCTCGGCTCACTGCAACCTCCGCCTCACAGGTTCAAGTGATTCTCCTGCCTCAGTCTCCCAAGTAGCTGGGACTACAGGCATGTGAAACCACACTCAGTTAATTTTTGTATTTTTTAGTAGAGATGGGGTTTCACCATGTTCACTAGGCTAGTCTCAAACTCATGACCTCAGGTGATCTGCCCACCTCGGCCTCCCAAAGTGCTGGGACTACAGGCGTGAGCCACTGCACCTGGTTCCACCAACTTATTTTTAAACTAAAGGCATAACAAGTGCATCAGTTTCTTTTGGTTGTAAGAGACAGGAAGCCCTGCTCAAAGATCCTTCAGCAAAAACTAAATTACTAAGGTGATACTGAAAAATATCCAGAGATAAAGCAGTCTTCTTGTGGTTGTTTTGAGAAATCAAATTATGTCAACAGATCTCACTTCTCTACAGTCATTGAATTCTACCCTATATTTTATTAGCTTCATTCTCAGGCCTCATTGGAAAGACTCCAGCAATTCCAGGCTTATATTCTGTGAGTTCAAATTCAGTAAGAAAAAGAGGACATCTCTTCCTGGTAGCCTCCACACAAGTCTCAGAATTCACTCTAATTAGACTAACTTGAGGCATAAATCCACTGTGGCTAGTGCTTGGCTTGGTCACATGTCCATCACTGGAATCCGAAGTGAAGATTCTCTTAAACCACATGCACTGAGAGTGGGGAAAAAAATGTTCCACAAAGGAGATTCAGGCAGATCCTGCTGCCAAAACAAATAGGTGAAACACTGGGCAGCCAAAAAACACCAATCATCCTCCCCAATAAATCTTCCTTCTTTTCCTAATCTTCAAGAAGTTGTATTACTGGGATGATCCAACTTTGAAAATAGTAGATGAAAAGAAAGGAACAACCAGGCAAGTCATATAAAAATATATGTAGCCAATAAGCACATGAAAAGAGGTTTACCATTACTATCAATCAAAGAAATGTACATTGAAAGAATAAGATATTATCAGCACCCTGGGAAACATTCTTTAAATAAAAGTAATCCCCAGTACTGGCTAACAGGCAGAGAGATAGACACTCCCAGATTTGGCCAATGGGTGATATGATTATCACTGACCATCAAACTCCTTAAAAATGTGCATTTCAGGCCAGGCACGGTGGCTCAAGCCTATAATCCCAGCACTTTGGGAGGCCGAGACGGGCGGATCACGAGGTCAGGAGATCGAGACCATCCTGGCTAACACGGTGAAACCCCGTCTCTACTAAAAATACAAAAAAAACTAGCCGGGCGAGGTGGCGGGCGCCTGTAGTCCCAGCTACTCAGGAGGCTGAGGCAGGAGAATGGCATAAACCCGGGAGGCGGAGCTTGCAGTGAGCTGAGATCTGGCCACTGCACTCCAGCCGGGGCGGCAGAGCAAGACTCCGTCTCAAAAAAAAAAAAAAAAAAATGTGCATTGCATTTTACCTGAGATAAATTCACAGAAGTGAATTTACTAAGGAAACAATACAGGATGTAAGTAAGAATTTAAATACAAAGAAGGTTTCTCCAGTATTGCTTATAATAGCCTTAAACTGGAATTATTCTAAATGTCCAACAATAGATTGAGCAATTTAATTATATCCATACAATGGGTTATCATACTGACACTAAAAATGACCTTTCAATGCATGTTTATTAGCATGGCTTAAATAAGTAGAAAGGCACAACACAGAAGAATTAATAAAGTGGGCAGCAAATAGCATCATTCACTAACTAAACCTAGTAAATTAGTTTCACCCTCATCTCCTAGGCAATCCCTGGCTCCTTCTTTAAGATTTACCCTAGGGTTCTAAAGACCCAGATTCCGCCCAGGTAAAGAGAAAAACATCTGGATACCCTCAGCAGGCTAAACCAACAATGTTTATGGGAACAGCTTGCTACACAGAGGAAGGTGAAGAAGATGGACCACAACTGGCATTTACTTGTCCTGGAAGAGAGCTCAAAAAGGAATGTTTGGCCAATACACAGTGATTTCTATCACAAATAATTCATACTTTTAAAAACTACTCTTTTTTCTTGTTCTTCAACTTATCATAATGTAGCAATTAATATTCAAATCCCCAGAGTTCTTCCCTCCACAAACATAGCTACTGCCTCGCCAAACAAAACATACCACAAACAGTTACTCCCCATCTCAGTTTTCAAAACTTTAAAATGTAAATATCCTTGGTGAACTGGCCTTAGAGTGTTGTTAGGAAGATCAAATAAGATGATTCCTACTAAAGTACCTTAAAGAAGGACAAAAGCACTATACAAATGTGAGGTATCAGGCATATCAATGCATTACCCAGATTTAACAAACACACAACAAAGCATGGGAGAGTTCACTGCAAGCCTCTGGCTCCTCCATAACCCTCATGTTCTTTTCCCTGCAGTCATTTCAGAAAACCAGATGTTTGCAAAGTTTCTCTGCAGCAAAAGGGCAGGCCCTCTCTACATTCAAATTGGCTGAAGCTGGTGTTTCTAGCTGTTGAAACTTAGGTAATAATGGGGGAAAATACCAAAATTAATCCAAAAAGCAGACAGGCACACTTTACAGACTGGAGCCCTAAGATGGAAAAAGGCAACAGCATGAACAAGTAGAGGGTTAATGGTTTTCATATTATTTAATTCAAGCCGCAATAATTACAAATCCTAAAGATATAAACTTCTGAGAGTCATCATTCTTTCAGAATTAGTATACAGGATTCCTATTAGCAATATTTTATAGTACTCCAAATATCTTCCCAAAGGAAATCACTGCTGAAAAGGACAAAGTTCTTTGTTGGTAGGACTGTGCTTTTATACCATGGACTTACATACTGTTTATTCTACAGTCTCCTCATTTTAAAAAATGGCAAAAAAATTTAAATAAAACATGGATGGAGCAATAAGAAGTACACTGAAGTTCTTAAATGTCCTTCTTTTTAAATCACCACCCCAATTACGTCCCTCCCTTGAGGATATTTACAGTCCTCTATGACACATGCTCTGTACCTTTTGGTTCAAGGAAAACACACCTACAGCATTTCAAATTAACTACTGACCCTTACTCTCACACTATAAACAAACCCTTTTCACAATCTCAATTGCATTGTGTCCACATTGATTAAAGCTTGAAGCCTGGTGACCTCATGTGGTGTTAACTTCTCCCATGCACCAACAGCATTCCGCCTTTCTACTCAATTACCCCCTTTGGTGCCAGAGGATCGCTACCCAATGAACACATACAATGGACTTCTGCTTCATTACACTAACCAACAGCAGGATAGAAATAAGCAGAAGAGGAATAAACAAGCTAATTTATCATGAGGACAGAGCAAGCTTTCACCAGTCTCGCCATGGAAAACTTCAGTGGTTAACGGGAACATCAATAGTCTGGGGGTGATGTTTATGATCTTACAGATTATGGACAAAGCCATAACAGAACCCCAAAATGACTAAAGAATTCTACAGATTAGCAGGTGTGAACACACGCACACAAAACCCATGCCTTAAAACTCAGAGGTCCTACATGAAACCTACTCAGTAATTATTTTGGGAAGCATAACCCTGGGCTTTGGATAACGTGGGCTGACACTCTGATAATTTGCCCCAAGTGTTCAACCTAACGGTGGGGCCCCTCTTATTTATCTTTGACAAGGTGGTCAGGAGGAACCCAGCCCCTTTGTGAGAGGGGTCTGGTACCCCCCTGCCCCCCGCTTCATTAGGCATGGCAAGGGCACAGCGGTTGATTAAATTAACAACTTTGGAGGGCTTCAGTCCCAGTTCCCAGACATTAGCACCATCATCCAGAACAAATTAAAAGTCTCACAGCAATTAAGCAGATTTTGAAAATGAATTTCCCATGGTTCAATGGCTCAACCACAATCTTGAGTTAAGTATCAGAGAAGAGTATTGAAGGAAGAGAAGAGGAACTGACTGCTGAATTTCCAAAGTAAACACACAACTGGTAGAAGCAGCATACACAATAAACTTCTGAGCCTCTGCTAAGTAGGCTTATACATTTCTTTTATAGAAAATTGGAAATATTCCGTCACAGAAGGGGAAAGGATAAAGTATTAATATAGAATGGTTGTATCGAAATGGTGCATTTTTTTTCTTTTTCTTTGTTTTTAATTCCTTTAGCATCATTTTACTCTTGTTCAAAAATATAAATAGATATTAAGAGGGGACAAAAACACCTACTTCCAGTCACGGGCTTTTAAATTCAAACAAGAAATTGTACATCCAAGTCTGGAAATGGAATCATCTACATTTCTCTGAACCAGTACAACCAGGTTCACAGCAGGCAAAGACCTTTTATGCCAGCCTCCAGAGGACCCTGGGTGGGTGATTTACCTCTAAGAACTCATTTCTGGATCAAAAGAATAAGATTAATAATAAAATAATGCCTATCACATTCTAGGTGTGTACTCTTTGCCAGGCACTGTTGTGAGGTCTTGTCGTACTTGCTTCCTTCCCTTTCAGCTTACATATGCTCCTTTAATCCCTGCTCCCGCCTGGCACCTCTGCCTGGCTGTACTTGCAAGTCACAGGCCTGGGTTCCTCTTTGCCTGCAGGAAGACATTTGGCACAGCTTGTGTGCAGGAACCTGGAGGAATCCTGAAGGAATGTGAGAATGAATTCATTCCCACTCACCAGATCTATAAGCTGAATACAGTGGAATGCAGAGGTAGTTACTTGAATAAATTATATTTTCCTGTCAGGGGCATTTATAAAAGCTGACATCATAAATACATTATTGGTCTCTAAGTACAACCGTAAATAAATCTACAAAATACTTAGAAGCATAACTTTCAAAGATTCATTTTTCATCTTTAAAAGTTTATAGAAGATTAAGCAAACTATGTGAATCTTCTAAAAGAAGCCCCTTCAAAATAGCCTTCATGGAACAGAAGAAACACATTTACTTCTTAAAGACAGTAAATATCAAAATTCACATTACAATTCTACAGTTCCATTTGGATATTCAAAATTTGGAAATATACGTACTTCTGTGTGTTCCCTTCTTCCCACTAAACTTTAATCAACTAGTATAGATAACCAGCCACAGTCAACTCTCTGCCTTTATGGCCAAGTAGGGACCAAAATATATAGCACAGACGTAATAACAATCAGCATAACAGTAGGCATAGGTAATGAAACTTTCCACTAGTGGTCAGAAAGCTCAGTTCAAATCTTATTTCTCACTATGTCTTCCTTGGGCCTTAGTTTCTACAATATAATAGAAAAAGGTCTCTTTCCAACTCCAAAATTGTACCACTTTAGAGATGTAAGCATGTGTATTATGAAGGTAACACAATTTTTTATGTTCAACTGAATAATAAAAACCCTCCCCCTATTTAAATAATAATAGCGTGGAATATAATGTTATAAAACTTAGGACAGGCCTCAAAGCCTTAAAGTAGAAGCATTTTAGTTACCTCCACAATAGATGGAATGCAAGGCATTCATCTATTCATCTCTTCAACAGATATTATTGGGTACCTACATTGCACTGATCTGTAGTAACAACAATAAAGGTGAGTGTATTAAACCATCCTCATTCTCATACAGCTTATAGTTTGACAGAGGTTATATTTTAATCATTATTTTTGTTTAAAATTTCTTATAAAACAGCACTATAATTCTAGCTAATATTTCAGAAGTGATTAATATTTTATTTTTAAAAATCATTTTTCCTCAAAGTTTGACTTTAAAAAGTCTTTGTCATTTACGTTATATCTAGAAGCAAAAAAATTTCCCAGTGGATGATGACTCCAATTTTATAATGTAAAACAGAAGTACAACTGGGATTCACTTTGCAGCAAGCAAAGAGGGAATAGATCTCTTCCACAAAATGAGTAATATCCATTTAAAAGTCGTGCTACCTGAGCTTATCTATGCTCTAAAGCACCATGAATACTAGCCCAGAATTTTAAAAGACAACATTTAGATTCAAATAAAATGTTGGTTAAAAACAGAAAAACAACCCAAGTTAATCATTCTAATTTACCGAATATATGAATGACCTGCTTCTTGGACTATTGGCTAGCATAGATCTTGCCTAACAGGAAAGGCTATCAAGCAGGGTGGCTGGGTTTCTAATTTTATCCAATCCATTAAGAGGCAGAAATAACCTGCCATTGACCTTACAAGACACAGGTTGACTCCAGAATAAACAAACAAACAGACTTGAAAAGTTAATTATGGGCAACCTCTACTTCAGAGAAATGGCTCACATATATTAATTGATCTAACACCTATGTGCAGGCTCCCAATGAGAGAACTCATGTTCTCTCATTTAAATCCCACAACCCCCTATGACTCAGAGGTTTTTGGTTGAGGGAAATTGAGGCTCACAGAATTTCAATGGTTAGTCTAGGTCACAAAGCAAGTTTGATAACAAAGAGATAAATCAGATCACTGCCATTGATCAACCATAAAACCACATTCCATCAGTTATTATAGAAATCCAATCACTTTGAATGGAGGGATCAAGCTTCTCAAGGATTAAGCTTCTCATTTAACACAAACTGTCATATGGAAAACCTCCAGCCAACACTGTTATTTTTATAGAGTGACGATTTCTCAAGAATCCTGTAAGAAGCCCACATCAAGAGGCAACTTTCAAAATTACTAAAATTTCAAAAATTTCAAAATTACAAAAGTAACAGTTCTGTCCAGTGGGAAGAGTTAATGCCTTTCCTTTACAGAGCTGCTTTAAGTAATTAGTCAAAGTTTAATCACTGAAATATTACAGTCTCATAGATACATTAATCCTGACTTTGTTAAAATCCCAAGCATAACTGCTCATCGATCTCCTAAACTTTCTCTTTTTCAAGAAGTGGGTGGGGGAGGGAAGGAAGGTACTGGAGGAATTCTTCTGATATCTGTAAAAAGAGAAACAAATGCTAATTAAAAGATGACTTTAGTGCCCTTTCAGTTTAAAAATCTTGAGCATTTATAAATTGTCTTGTTTTTTTTTCTCTTTCATCAACTATTACCCAGAAATACCACATTCTCATAGAGCAAAGCCCTGTCCTGTTAGGGCATGTTCAAAGAATAGTGCCAGGGATTTAATACTGGCATACTCATGGACCTGCACATTCTGAAATTCAGGGGGAGGCACGAATAAAAAGATAGCTGAGGTCCCACAGTTGCCTGTCACAGCCAAGCCCTACCCCACCCACATCCTTATATGATCCTCAAGAAGCAAAACCTTTCTGAGATGTTCTATAAGTGACAGCAAGACCCAATGTGCAGTCTTTTCAAGGCCTCAGTAAAAATCTTATCTACGACTTCACTTAGCCCAGACACACAGGGGCTAAAGTAGAAGCCTGGTTCACACAAGCCAGAACTAGCTCAACAGAACAGAAAAAAGAAAGGAATGCCTTTTCTATGTCTTTTCCACGTCTGAGGCATTCTGCTCCAGGGCAAATTACAACCTAAATAAGAGCAGATAAAATATATGAGAACTGAGTAAAAGAAATAGAACCTCAAAAAGGTATGCTCTGCCTCGAAAGAAGGCTGGAATTCATAAAGCATGGAACGTAACTTTTTTAATGGCGATCACCTGAAGGCAAGCTTGTTAAACAGAGACTTAAAAGTCAAGATTCATTTCAGCTAAATTAGATGGTGCAGAAAAACAGTGCTTCGTGACTCTGTTCAGTTTCAACCAAACGGAAAGACAGAGGAGGAAGAATTTACAGTATACTACTTGCACCACTCGAATTGCACTTTGTTAGTCACAAAGGAGGGGCCCGCAACATTATAAGCCTTATTTTGGCAATGTGAATTTTCTGCTTGCAATTACCTTCAAAGTGAAGAAATGGCAGAGACGAAGAATGAGGAGTTCTGTTGCTGCTTTCGTATGTAAATCCGACCAAAATATACAAGGCTATGTGACTTGACCCCAAGCTCACACTGTAACTTTGGAATTACGCGTGTCACAAACATCCTCCGAAAGCACAAGAATTAGTCATAGATTTTTTTAGTCAAGGAAGCCTCAGACTGATAAAGTCTTAAAACTAGACACATGGACTGTGCTTTGGATTGGATAAGTAATGACTATACTGCGTGGTTTTGGTGTGTGTTTTTTAAAGAGTTTTAAATTTACATTTCCCCAAGCAGGAGGAAGGGAATGTACCACGCCCTCAGCAAGCAAGGAAGGAATTTAGTTTTTTTTTTTTTTTTTAATTCTATAGTGTTCTTTAAAATCCACATAGCATAGCATAACATTCCATGTAATTCTGTTGTTCCATAAGGGATTGACTAAGTATATTAAGGATACAAAGGGAAGGGGGAGATGACAAAGTTATTGCTATTTTATTTTCAAGTAACAGAAAAATCAATCGAGCTATAAGAAGCACCAGTTGGGAATGTACTGCACATTAACTCTATAATAGCCTTAGACAGAAATCAGATGATCTTCACACTGAAACTCTGAAGGACACATATCTTTGGGGCACTGAGTAGCATTAGAAACTGCATCCAAGCCGTGGCTGTGGCTCTGCCTCTAACTGCATGAACTGAATGGCATCCCTTTCCTGGGACTCAAATTCCTTCTAAATTAAGGTAGAACAAGATAGTCTTGAAGGCCCTTTCATCCTTATGATTTAATACTGACAAGCTCTTCAGCTTCTATTCAGGTCAAACACCACCAAAGTGTATGGGTACAATGGATCCAAGTAGCCGCACTCATGGACAGTGACAAAATCACCCAGCCTTGGGGTAGGATCAAGTATCATATTGGCCTAGAATGTATTGATGCTGCCAAGGTGTGGGGGGAGGGGGTGGGCAGGGGTGGAGATACCACAGATGTGTGAAATGACTTGCCTAATATCCCAGAGACCCCTGAATCCCAGGCGTTCTTATTCTGAATAGAGACTTTTAATCGATTTCTTGTCTCTTCCTGTGTCCTCATGTTACCATAGTTCTACAAGTCTGTGCTGCCAGTGAGGGTTGGCAAATCATCCCAACTCAGAAGTATAGACTTACAAAATGGCATAATCAAGCTTCATTAACATTGTATATAAAGCAGAAGTAATAGATTGAGTAAAAGCATGAGAGATTCTCTTGGGAGTAAAATGTGCATGCTTTAGGAGAAGTTTGGGCTTGTGTTCTTATTTGTTAATTTTCTGCAATAACATTAATATATATCATTTGGGGGAGGTTCATAATGAAATACTTGGTTATAGCACAGGAACTAATGTTAGAAAGCAGGATGACCTCCTTGAACTTTCAAACCCAAACCAAGTAAGGTTTTGGGTCATTCCCATCCACAAATCCGTAGGTGTTGGGCAAAGCGGTGGTGACTCAAAGAAGGAAAAGAATGGGTAATAAACAGTGTCATGTGTACACTTTCCCAGATCTAAGAACAGAGAGGGACAAAGAAAAGTAGGAGAGATGGATTTGGGATTAAGCAAATGGTTTCATTGCAAAGTCCTTTGGAAATCACATCTCTGATGGGCCTGGCTCAATGAGACACTCCAGCAAGTGCCAAGTCCTCAAGATAGTAGATTCTAGTGATATTTAATGCTTGTAGCAGTCCCCATGAGGAAGTAGGGCTCTGTTTCACATCACAGTTGAGAGAGAGAGTCAATGAGATTTTATGACTTTTTTGGGATCACTGAGGCCACAGGTTATGTGCAGAGTCATAGCCAAGTTTCTCTCCACTACATGATGCTGCTTTGAGACCAGAAGCTCTCTCTTTGAGACGGGGTCAGCCAGGACTAAGGCAGCAGTTAACTGGCCTCCAACCAACTTTCATGAGCCTGGCCTTATTAAACTAGGTCTGAAGAAAAACTGAATCAACCATTTACAGACTTATTATCTTCTTTCTAAAGGAAAATCATAATGTCTTGCCAAAACAAATGTAATAACTTGGCCTTTTCTTTCAATTACCTCTGCTTTCTTGGAAACGTGTATCTGTGGATAAAACCTCTGAGTTAACTCAGGAAATTAATCAGACGTTTAAGAAGACCCTGTAATTCCTGTGGGCCAGCAAAGAAAGAACACCCCTTGGCCAGATTATATTATGAGAATGGAGTACTAAGGAGAAAGGGGGAGCAGAAAATTAAACTTGAAGGCCCAGGATTTAAATAGGCATAGCAGATAGAAATGTTAGCTCAGTTTTGGAGGATTGGGTGGCACTGGAAGCAGGTTTTGGAAATCCAGGCACAAGCTGTGTCCTTGAAAAGATAGACTTATATATTTCCAGAGCGCTTAATTTTCTTTTCTTGAGTCTATATTCTACCCCCATCTTCCTATTCCACATCCTCATTACACTCCCATTTCTTCAACAGCTACCTTTAGGACCTACTGTGCATGCTAAATCCAGGGGGCATTCAGAGGGCCCACTATCTCAACAAATTTCCCATTACAACTCTCAGCCATCTTCTGTTGTATGCAACAATTTCCTTTGGGGAGTGTTGGCATGTAATTTTCTTAGGTTCAGTCCTCCCTAGCACAGCCCAGAAACACTGGCCAATATTTACAATGGCTGGTGTAGGTGGTTCTTATGTCTTAGGAATTGGGGATCCCTTGTTTAGGAAGTAATAGGCCAACGATCAGTAACCGTGCAGTGATGTGAGTTTGGGGAAGGGGTGGAAGCAAAAAGAAAAGGTAGTGGGGGTTTGAGCTTTCATCTTCTGCTCAATCTGTATAGAATCAGTTTCACCACACTCACCCCTTTGTTTCCCATGGAAATGGAAAGGACAATGGGAGGAAAGTGGCATTAAGCTTAAGAATATGGCTTAGGATTCAATCAAGGACTGTGGGCTTGAGTCTTAGCCCTCTCATTTACTATCTCTGCACTCTCATTTACAATCTCTGCAACCTCAGAAAAGGTTCTTAAATGAGCCTCAGATTCATGTGAAAATTGAACAAAGTGAAGTATTTGCTTCTTTGGGATGATATGATCATTAAGTGAATCTTTACATGTGAAATGCTTTCCATAGTCCCCCAGTCTTCCAATATGATTACTGCTTTTGCTCCCCTACAAGATTTAGTCAGGGGTAGAATGTAGGGGGCAGGGGAAAGAGGTGGTAGTAAGAGGCTATAGAAATTTAGTATTTTTATATTATAAATTATACATCATTGTTTTAATTTAGCAATCCTTTTAGATTCATCTTTTTACCAAAAGAAAAGTTAGAAAACACTAAAGTTTGAGATCATTAAGTTTGAGAATTGGCATGTCTCAAGCTCCTCCTCTCCACTTTCCTCCTCTCCTTCCCACATCCCCATGCAGGCACTTTCTCTAGAACTGTGCAGAGCTGGCACATTTATTAAGCCACCATCACAACCCTTCAGAGAAAAAGTAAGACCTAAATGAAACAGTCGTGATCATTTCAGGTCTTGCTGCTCCCCGTGTCCCAATACCTCTCAGGGTCTCTATCAAAATCAAGGGCTGCAAATCTTTGAAGAGAGAACTCTATTAGCATATTTTCCAAAGAACAAAATGTACCTATTCCTGCTGTCAGGGTGGCTGTTTGTAGGAGTCTCTGGTTTAAAATGCCCTCATTATTATGCATGGGTGTGCATATAAACAAAAATTCTCCATAGGGGAAAAGAATTTTCAACTTTCAGAAAGAGGCTCTTTTCTCAATTCCTCCACCATCACTGCCAACACACACCCTCTAAAAACCTCTCCAACCTTCACTGATTCTTTCTTTCCTCTCCTTTGAAAAAGTCCAGACTTACTGTATAACTACATATATGTTAAAATCACCAACTAGAGAAAATAAAATTGAGTAATCTTCTTACAAGTAGCAGAATCTCAAACATTTGATGGTTAACAAACTTGGCTGCTTTAGTCAATTGGATGATTCATACAATTATGGGGACTGGTTAGAACTCGAATGGAATTGGTTGGGCTGGCATAGTCAAACTTCTCAAGACATGTCCTCCCTCAGCCTTGGCAAGGCACTGTTTGGGTCTGTACAGCTGGACTCCATTTCATTTATCATCACATTTAATATTTTCTTCCTTTTGATGTTACCTGATTATAAAAATGAGAAATCAGTTTTAGTGCTAGTCTCATGTTTCCCTGCATTCATATTTTTATTCAGGTCTAAAAGTCAAGGTTTTGGGGAAAGTGGGAAGATCACCTAAAGCTGATAATCTAGGCTCTGATGTCTGATTGACTGGAGTTCGATCCCAGCTTTGACCATGAGTAGCTAGGTAATCTTGTGCAATTTTACCACATCTTTCTGCACCTCAGTTCCCTTACATGTAAAATGGGTACAAAAATACCAGTTTGCCAAGGTTTTGTACAGATGCAATTAGACAGGTTTTGGCACATATTGCACATTCCGTACATGTTAAACATATTATCATTTTATTAATATATCTATAAATATATTATTTTATATATTGATGAAATATTAATATAATTAGTTGACCGTATAATTAGTAGGGGTTCTAATTTCATACATTCTCGAATTCCCAATAAATACGTGAAAATTATCTTGATGCTAGAAAACTACATCCTAGGAAATCTTTTTGTAAACTTAGATGAAGAGGGGCTCTTTTCTACCCACAGCTCCCCTAGTTAACTCAAGCTCTATGTCTCCTCTTTACTAACCCGGTGTCGGCATGTAGCCCCATCCTAAGCACACAGTACACCCTGATAGATATTTTGCAAATCAGACAAGTAGCACACAGGAGCTTTAAACTAAGGACCTTTATATAATTTCAACAAATTCTAAATTCTAAATCTCCATAGAAACACCTTTATGAGGAATATAAGGTAAGAAATCTTTCTGCAATTTATATGGATTTAAAAATTTTAAGGTCAAATTATTGTAAAATGTCATGTAGGAAGGGAAAGCCTTAAGTCTCGATCTGGGTTTCAGGCAGGGAACCTGAAAACCTCACAAAGCCACACATAACACTATTAGCTCAAGGAAATGTTTCTCACTATAACAGGAAAAGGGAAAGTTCGAATAGAAGTCTAGACAGGCTGTGCTGAAAGAACAATCAGATGAAAGAGCAATTAGAACCGGACGTCTAGTGCCTGTAATCCCAGCACTTTGGGAGGCCGAGGCGGGTGGATCTCTGAGGCCAGGAGTTTGAGGCCAGCCTGGCCAATCTGGTGAAACCCCGTCTCTACTAAAAATACAAAAATTAATTGGGCGTGGTGGCAGGCACCTGTAATCCCAGCTATCAGGAGGCTGAGGCAGGAGAATCACTTGAACCCAGGAGGTGGAGGTTGCAGTGAGCCACTGCACTCCAGCCTGGCTGACAGAACGAGACTCTGTCTCATAAAAAAAAAAAAAAAAAATTGCAATTAGAGATTGTTAGCATGAGGATGATTACACTGCAAGAACCAAATCGTTTAGTTTTTTTTTTTTAAGGCAAATGTTGTAATTTCAATTACTAAAAAAAATTCATGCTCTTTTAAAAAAGATTAATTTGTAACGTTGCACAGTACTCATACAAACCACATTAGATACTTCTAGCAGTTAACAAAGATGAAAACAATGACATTTTACAAAATAAAAAGCAGAATCAAATACAGAAAAATATGGCTTAACATCAACCAAAAACCAATTGATTAATACTTATCAAGATTCTCACCAGATACCCAAATACTGAAGGATTACAGCTATTGCATCATTAAGATATATTAAAATAAATGTAACAAGCTTAAAATCTAATAAACTTGGGAGCAAACACATATACTCGGCATAACTGTAATTTAATTTCTTAAAATTCTGCAACTTCCAAATAAACAACAGCAGCAGAAACAAAAGCTCCCAGAAATGGGTCACAGTAAAGACCAACTGCCTCCACTTAAACAATACTAGCACAATCCTGTGGGCTACATCATTGAAAGAAGTAGATAATCCCTGCATAATATTGAGAAAATTGATTACATATGTGTGTATGTTATATCTTATACAGTATACATCACATCCTCAGCATTAAAAATTTAAAAAGGCCACTCACATAAGTTACCTTTTGGAAGAAATAATGATCTTTTCTAAAGAAATAATAATTGGTGATTTGTTGATACTTTATGTTTGGAATACTCCCATTTAAGGGTGTGCTGAAAACAATGCAACAATTTTCTATTAATCCAGTTCTGATCTTCATACTCTTAGCAGTTTTAGAAGAGTTGAGAACAGTGACCTGCTTTTTCAACCATTATATTCCTGAGACATGACTAATTTGAGGCTGAGCAAATTGCACATAATGGGATTCAAGTTCATGGTTTTCAGTCTGCACTCTCTTTTCAGGCTACATGGTCTCCTTCCCCTCCCTGCTTCCACCACCCCCAAAACTGCCTTTTCAGGAGTTAAATTCATCAAACATGAAATCAAAGGAAAATGATTTTTAAGTTTTCTGCAGGCTTATTTTTAAGGAGGATAAAGTTATATTTTTAAAAATATTTATCTTTTCCTTCAGGCACTACATCATTTTTAAATAATTTCTAAATATTTAGAATGTATTTAGATGTATTTAGAATACTAGATGTATCAGATGTATGGTTTCATAGTGGCTCAAAGTTTTTACAAAAGCATGATATAAATCAGTGAATTTATAAATACCCCAAGTTCTACTATGTAAGATATTGCTTTCAGAGCCTTTTTGCAAAATCCCATTAAAGGTTTAGCTTATAGACACTGGTGCCAAAAAAAAAAAAAAAAAAAAGCAAGCAAAAAAATGTGGTTTTCTTTGGTAAGAAGGACATTGAAATAGGAGAATATTTAAGCTGGCTAAACCAAAGTCAAACCCTGGAGGCTATTTGCTTTTATAGTGAATGTTTAAATCTTCTCCATCAAATCTAGAAGGCTACAACCAAACAACAGTTTAAATGTCATGTACAATTCTCTAAGTACTGAAAGAGTTACACAATTTTAGAACTGAAAGGGACCTTAAACTCTTTCGTCTACCAATGAGGAGCCTGAAGCCTGCTAGTTAACTCACTTGCCTGGTCACTTTTGGGGTTCATGGATTGTCATTGTTGTTTGGTGGGGTGGTTGTTTCTGTGCTGTATATTTGTGTGTGTGGTGTACGTGGTCCTTACACCCTTACAAACAAGAGTTTTGACATTTATATTCTCCTCTTCCTAAGTTTACTTTTATCAGCAAAGAGTGATCAAAAAGAAAAATATATTCTGGCCAGTTCAAAGGGGACATTTCTTTTTCTCACTTGGCCTACTGCAGACATATTAGAGAGACATTTCACACCCAGGACAACTGACTTCTTAAGTAGCAGTAACAATGAGCAGCGGAGGAGTTCTCTTCCCACTGGAGAGAGCAGAGGAGGTTTCTGAACTTTACCTTGACTTTCCAGCCTACAAACTGTTCCTTCAACTACTGTTTCCGCTTGCCCACTTTGTTGCTATTCTTTCCTTAGTTTCCTCTGTTTTCCAGCTTAGGGAAGTTTGGTGGGAAAATTTTTCACTTACATTTTGTTGATATTTATTTCCCATATTTGGGTCCCACCTAAATTTTTGGATTTGTTTAAGAGCAAAAACAATTACTCTTTAAGTGAAAGAGGAAAGGCTAAGTCACTGTTCAACATGGGCTAACTGATCTGGAGACACAGCCTTTGCAACTGAGGAAGGAGAGAAGGTAAGCAGTAAACTTACACAGTTTCCTCCAAGAAGTGTTATACATAGATATTTTTCAAAGAAATTGGAATAAAGCAGTTTATTAATTGAGGGGAATCTAGTTACAGTTAGCACCTGCCACGAACTTTTTGAGGTTGTCATTAACCACATTCTTCAGGAAAAATAATCTTTGGCACCACTTACTCCAGACAAACCCTATTTGGAACAGACAAGTGTTCTGACCCTATAGTCACTCCAATGTCCACCAGCCACTCACGGGTGCCCTTAGGGCTTCTCCTTGGTGGTAGGATCCCAGAAATCCTACTAGTTCCAGAAGTGCCCTAGGAAGCCTACATCATGGATAATGGGCTCTGCAAAGCTAGGAGATCAGCCTAGAAAAAGAAAAAGAAACACACCAACAAACACCAGGAAACTATGTGTAATGGTTTGCTGCTTGTGCAAAAACCTCAAAGAGGATGAAGGTCAGACAGGGATAATAGGCCAATTTAATTCTGAAAGCACAAGGTGCAAGAAATTTTAATTATGGTCTGCCACTGAAATCACACAAGATCCAATGGCATCTAACTGCAACTGCTCATCAAGGGAGACAAGAGGTGTAATTGTAACCGCTGCATAATCACTGTGAGGGCACAGGGAAGGCTGCCTTCAGCTCCCAGCAGAGAAGGTATTAAGAGCCTCGAAAAATCCAATACGGGGAAAGGAGATTGCATGTAGCCAAACAGGAGCTCTTAACACAAAAGCCAACGTGTGTGTGTGTGTGTGTGTGTGTGTGTGTGTGTGTTGAGGGTAGGGTTCCAGAAAGAAAAATATGAAGCTGTTTGGCCCACACTGGGGATACGAGATTGTTTGAAAACTCTGCACCCCTTTCTGCTTTGTGGATAAATGCACACAGAGAAAAGAGCACTGTCTCCTTTAGGTATTTCTCTCATTGATGAAGCTTCACCCACTCTCCTTTGTTTAAGACAATTGGCTTGGATGTTACCGTGATTTATAGTACCAAACTCCCTATTATTTGTTCCCATCAAACCCAAGTCTGGAGACAAAACGCCACGCACACGACTCAGGTGCCCAAGCCTGTGCAGCTCTGGCAGCGACGCTGCCCGCGCCCCCGGGCGTTTCCCTCCGCACCTCATATCGTGTGGGCGCCCGCAAAGGCACGCGCGGAGAAAGCCCCTCCGTGGACTCTCCACTCCGCAAAGTTTAACAAAGCCGTGAAGTAAAGAAACCGACCCTCCTGTCCGCGCACGCTGCAAAGTTGGCATTGAAGTTCGTGCCGGGATGTCCCAAATCTTGAGGGGGCGCGGGGGACGCGAGTGTGCGGAGAGGCGGGAGGATGGATGGAGATGGGGAGACAGCGAGGGGAAGGGAGTTTTTCAGAGCAGACGGTCCGTGAGGCGGTTTTCTTCACCCGGAAGCCTGTTTGACTCAGAGAGGTCCGGGAGGTGCACGCCAGGGGAGGTCTCCCGGAGCGGGCGCTGTCGCCGGGGGACCCGGGAGCTGTCACCTGCGGGGGGCTGTGGTGGGAGCGGGGGGTGCTCTCCTAAGCGCCAAGAGAGGACGGGGGATCCACAGTCACCGGCTCTCGGGGCTCTAAGAAGTGGGGGAAGGGATATTCGCGAGTGGGCAAGAGGCCAAAAGCAACAGCTTTCGGATACGCTTTTCCCCTCCGACCTCTCCAACTTCCCGCAGCGTTGGTCAAGGACTCCCTCCCACTCCACCCCATCCTATCCAACCGCCCGGCCCACAGTTCGGACCTGTACACGGCAGAGCGTGGGGTGGAGTGCGGCGGGAAAGCAGGGCGCGAAGGTCGGGACCCCAAAATGCAAACCCTCAGCGTCTAGCAAAGACGACCAAATGCATTTACAACCATGCAAGTATCTCAGCCTTGTAACAGAGCTCCGGATTTGCGCCGGGCTCAGTTCCCCGACTCTTCTGTTGTTCCTAATAAAGTCGATTACGTTGCCCTCCCGGAGCTGATTGGAAGGGACTGGAGAGGAAAAGGTGGGGAACGCGGGAAAAAGCGGGGAGGGGGGGGCCGGCGAGCAATCAACTTTGTAACCCAGCGCTTCCTCGCGCGATCCGTCGCCATGCTTAAGATTCCCACCCCCGCCGCCCCCCTCCTGCCTTTCAAGTGGATACTGAAACTAGGCCAAAACTTTTTCCCCTCCTTTTCTCTTAGCCACTAGACTGGATTGTGCCCCACGGAGCCCCATGGAGCTCTGCTTTCTTAAGCACAATAGCCGGACTAATTAGATCATAGAAGCAAGGCAGTGATACTGTAACAAGTAGCCCAAGAGGCAAAGAGGGAAGGGGCCCGAAAAGACAGAAAGGGGGAAAAGTTTGCAGCTCTCCGCACTTACCAATCAAGCCTCCCACCAGAAAGGCGATGATTTGGAACACGAGCAGAATCCCACCAACAATGCACAGCTTCTTGGTGCTCATGTTTTCTATAATTGCCCCAGCCATTTTTGCGCCCCCCCCTTTTTCTTTTCTCCTTGAAATAAATGTTTTAGGGTGAGCTTTTTGCTCCCTCCTCTCACACACTCCCTCCTCCCTCGCCTCCTTTCTGGGCGCTGCAAAACTTCAGAGGTGCTGGAGCGCGGCGAGGATGGGACCGGGACCGAAGGCGCCCGCACGGATTCCCCCGGCGCAGCCGGCTCGGGCTCCCCCAATGCCCGGAGCTGTGATTGTGGCCGCTCCGCCGCCTGTGGACGCTTAAAGGAGCAGGGAAGCGGATCACATGACGCCGCCTCCCTCCCTTTCTTCCTCCCTCCCTCTCGCGCTTCCTCCCTCCCTCCCTCCCTCCCTCTCTTCCTCTACCCCTTGCCCACCAGTTCGGGGCTCAGCGCTCTGGCGGTGCTGGCGCCCGGCTCCCGAGCCTGGCCTGCAACCTGTCCCTCCAGGGACTGGTGCCATTTGGGGGTTGCTGTTGATGTTAAGCGGGTTTCCCCTGCCCAGCTTCTCACAGGTTTCCTTTTCTGGTTTCCGAAGTGCGAGATTTAAATCACCGGTGGACCGCCTTGCAGACCTTTAACTTACACGTTGACTTTAGGAAACGGTCCCCACCCCACCCCCAACTGCTAGAACTCTCTTTGGGAAAGAGGAGGAGAATTTTTTTTAAAGGGCCCAATAGATGCCTAAGTCAAAACACAGAGATGCGAAATAAAGTCTCAGCTCGAATTCTTTCTACCAGGTTCCCAGCCTCGTTACTGGGCACAGAACCAGCTAAATTCCCCACGGCGCCCCTTGAGGAACCTGGCGCTCCAGCCCAATCAGACCACTGTTCGTTACTCCAGCGCATGTGCTTCCACAGCCTTAACCCTGGTTATTGCCTTCAACAGAACATGTTCTACTCCATCAGTTTTAAACCTGATCCAAAACCAATTAGTCTAAAAAAAAATCTAATTTTCCACACCACCTCCATGCAGTATCTCTGGGAACTGATTCCCTACAATCCTGTGTTTACATTTTTACTTCCTATTGTAAGGATTTATGTACAGGTTTGTCTCCACCACTGAGCTGTAAACTCCTGGGGAATAGGGACCAAGTTTTTTTTGTTCTTTGTACCCCCCATGGTGCCTAACAAAATGCTAGCTCTAGGAGGTGCCCCATACTCTTTTGTGGAATGAATAAGTGAATGTGAAAGCAAGCCCACAGTTTGTATTTCAAAAGTCTAAAGAGATCTTAGGTGGTTTAGAGGGTACACATACTAAGTTACAATGTTTGTTGTCTCTTTGTGAGAAATCATATATTTATAGTTATACTTAACTTCCATAAAAAGAGGGGCGGGACTCCTGATAGAGATTTCCTGCTCTATCAAGTCTAAATTTCTGGACCTGGTTTTTCCATGTTTCATAAACTGGCCACTTGGTCAATACAACTCACCTTACTCAATAGACCCTTGGTTTGGTAAATACCCTACCCTGCTCCCCATACGTGCAGTTTCTGCCACCACCATTCACACACCTGGTTTCTTGTCCCTCCCATCCTTACACACCCTCTTCATGCCAAGAGACTATTCTTCCCAGTCTTCTCTCCTCCTCTACTCTGTTCCTGAATTTTCATTGCCCTTATAGAAGATGTCATGCAGGTTACACTTAATAGAGGCATTCATTTCTAGTCTCCAAGTGGAACAGACACTTGTCAAGGACAAGCACCAAACTTTATGCATACAAAACTCCATCTCTTCAACATCTCATAGTTCTTAACAGTTCTGAGGATATACAATCATGTGTCGCTAAGGATGTTTCAGTCAACAACAACATACTGTGTATGTGACAATAGTCCTATAAGGTTATAGTACCATATTCTTGCAATACCTTTTCTATAGATATGTTTAGATACACAGAATACTTACTATTGCATTACAGTTGTCTATAGTCTTCAGTACAGTAACATGCCAGACAGGTTTGTAGTTGAGGAGCAATTGGCTACACGGTGTAGTCTAGGTCTGTAGTAGGTTATACTACATAGGTTTATGTAAATGCCCTCTATGACATTTGCACAATGACAAATCACCTAACAACACATTTTCAGAAGGTATTCCCATCATTAAGCAATGCATGACTGTGGTTGCTGTTTATCTATTCTCTCATTCAACTCTTTATCCAAGTCACTTATTGAGCCTTTAACATGTTCCAGGCTTTCTTTCTTAAGCACTCGAGGATACCAAGATGTCAAGGTACTTGCACCTGCCCTAAAGGAACCCCAGTCCAATTGTTATTCACTGAATAGTAATTAATTACCTCTGCTTTGGCGAACACCAGGTACTATCAGAAAGGATGAAATAGACAGAATTGTTGTCCTTCCAATGTCCTTCAGTTCAAAGTACTCAGCATGCCAAGGTGCCATACCTTGGGGTATCATGTTCTGAGCCCAACACTCCTAAAGGCCCATTTATCTCTCCTAAAAGTCATTGGTTTTCCCATGAATATCCTTCTTCTCCTATTGAGATAGTATATACGCTCCAAATTCTATTAACAACTGCTTCCTTGAGTAGTTATGGATGCCCACATACATTTGCTATATGTGAACAAAAATTTGTCTTTTGCCTTGCCAATCTGTCTTTTGTCAGTTTAGTCCACAGACCCCCAAGTACTATCCATAAGAGGGTAGAGAAAAAATGGTGTTTTGTTTGTCTGTTTTTGAGACAGAGTCTCTTTCTGTCACCCAGTCTGCAGTGCAGTGGCACGATCTCGGCTCACTGCAACCTCTGCCTCCTGAGCTCAAGCAATTCTCCTGCCTCAGCCTCCTGAGTAGCTGGGATTACAGGTGCCAACCACCACATCTAGCTAATTTTTGTATTTTTAGTAGAGATGGGGTTTTGCCATGTTGGCCAGGCTGGTCTTGAACTCCTGACCTCAGGTGATCCACCC
>NW_012114688.1:2777624-2794326 GCF_000951035.1 Colobus angolensis palliatus
GAACTCCTGACCTCAGGTGATCCACCCACCTCTGCTCCCAAAGTGCTGGGATTACAGGTGTGAGCCACCATGCCTGGCCCCCGTCCACTTCAAATATAAACTGAAAAAATGTCTGATCCACCAAAAATCTCTGGAGTGGTAGAATTGATTTATTCAGAGTAGTGAACTCCTTGACTTAGTTTTTAATGAGCTGCTACAATACACTCCACTCCCTCTGCTCCGAAATGCATCTCTGCAGAGTAACTAGCCTAACTCCTTAGGTTTCAGTTTTCTCATCTGGAAATGAGATGCTGGTTCTCCACCAAGATGATCACCTGCTTTAAGAGAGCACTTATTAAATACTTATTTTAATTAAAAAGGGATTTTCCAATTGCTAATCAGTACTTCTGTCATGAGATTACCAGTAATGCCCAACTGAGTGGGAGTAGACGTCTGTAGTATTCATCACCACGGGTTGCTTTAAAAAAACATAATTTCTATCACATCTTTTTAAACATTAAAAGCAATTGTGAATCTTTATTTCCCAAGTGGACAACACAGGTGAATAGAAAAGAGCATGACAGTTAGAGTCAGCTGGATCTGGGTTGGAACCCAGATCCCAGCTCTGCCCCTTGTTTCGAATCAACAGATCATTACATAGTTACTTACCAACCCTGAGGCTTCACAGACCAACTCTGATGCTTCTGTAAAAGCTTCACTCTTTACAGAAGAGTTTTCTCTTCCGTAAAATGGGAATAATAGCACTACTTCATGGTATTCTTGTAAGAAACAAATATTTATTATTATTATATTTAGGAAACTTTAAGGCAAATCAATAATTTTGTGTTTAAAAACTAGTAAAACTGATGACTGATTAGTTATTGCTCAGCTCTAAAATTTTTATCATATTGTGATTACTCTTTAAGCGTATGTTAGGAGAAGTCTAGGTGGTCAACTTTACTTGACAAGTGTGTTAATAAGGCAACATCTAGTATTGAACTTCCACAATACTCAGTGGTTTTTAGCATAGAAACATCTGTTTTCAAAACTTCCAACTGCCAAGGAAAAGTTTGTTTTGAGTCATTGTCATTAGGTAGATTATCCCAGAGACAGAAATGATCCAAGGACAAATCCAACTCTGTCAATAAAAACTGATCATTTCAACTCCATTCCACTAGACTTTAAATTAGGTATTCTGGTTTATTCATCATTTTATTCAAAGTGTTTGAGATATGGAAGGTCATAATGATGTTCCAGGCATATGTATTGAATAGATGAATGAATGCATGAATGAATGAGTGGATAAATGGATATCTAACTGAAGGTAAATATGACTCTTCCCCCACCCCCAATTCCTATATATAATTGACTGACTATATTCCTACTTGGCACCTATACACTAGGCTGCATTTTGCACATGTATCATGTGTTGTTACCCCAACTGGCTTGTAAATTCCTTCAACACAAGGAGAGCGTGATCTGAGCCTTTGTGTGCCTCACAGTCCCAGCACAGCGGAGGAGGGCTCAGATTCTGGAGTTGAGAAAGCCTCCTTTGGAAGCCACGAGCAGCATATTATTATTGGCATTGCAGTAAATGTAATGTAGAGATCTAAAAGAATTGAATACATCTCCTTAAACACCTAATTTACTTCCCAGAGGGACCTAACAAGAGGAATAATCCCACTCTGAGTCTTCTCATTCTCATAAATAGCTTTTATCCATAAATGGCATCCCTACGGCTCCATGGTTGTTGGTATTTTCTTGTAATTGGTGCCCGTGAATGTAGCAAGCACTGTGGGTTCACACTCTATTATTCAGTGTCACTTTTCACCACACACACACACACATACACACATACATACACACACACACACACACACTCACACAACAACTTCTTTTAAAATGCTTTTTCCCCCAAACAAAACCACCCCTCCCTTCTTTTTCTGTGGACCCCATTGTCTTATTTTGTATGGAAATACAAGATCTTTCTTAATGCCTCCTTTTACACAGTAACTGTGGGTAGGAGCTATTCAAAAAACCAATACTTAAACCTGATCTTCAATTGCTTAATAAATACCCCCACGTCTCCCTCCCGTTTTGCATCTCCACCTCCTCTGTAGATCTTCATTTCACCTTTTCTTTTACATTCCACAGATATTTCAATCATTAGGCTTATTCAGTCACAGCTTTATGTCTTGCTAGCTGTGTAGATAAATGTGGGGAAATTACTTTTCTTGTTCCTTACAAAGAATAAATAATACCAGTCTTATGGGTTGTGATCATTAAACGAAATAAAAAGTGCCTAGCACAGTGCCTGACACAAAGTGAATACTCAACAAATTTGGCATGTTATAGGGGAGGAGGATTCTGTTCCCAGAGAGCAAAACAAAAAACAAACTATAAAACCCCTAATTATAGTCTCTCTTACAAAATTGCCTCTTTGAACCCAGGCAACCTGGAAGGGCAGGTAAGAAACTTTACAGGTTTCCAGAGGCCTCTGGTGGGAGGCAATCAACAGTGTGAAGTAGCCAGCCAGCCCCCTGTTTCTCAGGCTCGAAGGAAGCTGCAGCAGAGAGCTAGGAAGCCTCCAGTGTTTAAGAATTTGAGATCACCTGTGCTGGGTTCCTGGCGCGGAGGTGGGAAAAAGGGTTTTTTCTTTTTGCCAGTTTTCATAGCATGAGCCAAACAGGGGCTGAGCTGACTGCTCCTTCATGTCATGATAGCTCTTCCTGAACTTTGTCATGCTTATAAGTTCCTCGACATCTGCTTCTCTCTGTGCAGAGTGGCAATAGGTGGAAAACCCAGGAAGGCCAAGAAACATCTACCCTGGACAGTGGTTCCTGTGATATGCAGACAACACCCAGCACCGTGGCAGACTCAGCACACAAATTTTTTTAATGAATAATGATGAATGAACAAGTTCCAGTCCCTGGCTATGCAGAGGTTTGGGGAGACCTCCCATACATGGCCAATGGCAGGAAGGGAAGCTGAGGCTTAACCTCAACCTTAGCCTAGATGTGGTAAGAATAGACACAGACTCAAGCCAAAACCCAATCTTTATCCCCATTGCAGATTAGCTCAAAATCATCACTATGTAGCTCAGCATGAAGGACAATGTACCATAAAAACAGCTTAGGATGCCTACATGTAACATGGAAAAGCAAAGGTTGCATGAGGATAATATACATGAAAATCAAGGACCTCTCCTACTTTGCATTAGTGAAAAGAAACTGGAATGGCTGGGAGTGAGGGAGGACATCATTCCTCAAACATCAAATACAGTGGCAGTTAATAGCTCCTATGAATAATGCCAATAATTATAGCAATAGCAAAATGAGAACTTATGTTGACTACTTTCTATGTACCAAGCACTCTTCTAAATGCTTTACCTATGTTATCTCCATTAATCTGTACAACAATCCTGTAAGGTAGGTACTATTTTAATCATTTTGAAAAGAAGAAAACTGTTTCAGAAAAGTTAAGGAATATTCCCTTGGCCACATTGCTAGCAAACTGGGAAGCTGAGATTTTGAAGTAGACGCAACACACTACTTGTTGGTGTTTGGATTGATATTTATCCAATCACCAAATATTTACTGAGCCAGGAACTGATCTAGATGCTGGGGAAGAGCAGTGAGCCCAACAAAGGCCTTGTCCTCATGGAGCCTACATTGGAAAGCCTACATCAGAGCCGTCATTCTCATCTCCTTTATGCCAGCTGCGCCCCTTGAACCCACCAAAAGAAAGAAACCCAAGAAAGAAAGCTGCAGAGCTGTAGAAGTGAGTAGAAATCAAGTGTTTAGCATTCCCGGGTGCCTCACTCCTGCTTTCCCCATGAGCTCTCTGGAGACATTCATGCAGAAGCCCCCTTTCCTGTCAATCTTGAGACAGGCATTGTTTTAACGCTTTTTGCCTGCTCCTCTGTTCATATGTTCAACTCTGTTCTCTTCCTCAGTACCTAACTCCCACTCAGAGCAAACTCCCTCCCATTAAGCCTTAAATTTTTACAATCTGTCTTTGCTGGTATTTGCTGCCAAAGGCTTTTCCAATTTGAAGATCAATTTTCAAGTCAAATGACTCGTGAGAGTAATTGTTAACCATAATTCTAGAGTGTTTTGAGGGCATTCTTAATATACGGTAGCAAAAGACATGTAGTACATAAAATTAATTTTGTCTTAGGTAATCTGCAAATTGAGTCTTATAATATTTTTGTTTGTTTATTTTGTTGTTATGATACGAATCCCCAGTGAAGACCCTCTTTGCCCAAGAGTTTGAGTTGTTTTGTGAATACTATTCATTTTAAGACAACAATGTATGAGGGCAAACATTTTCCTATTTCTGTTATATATTGCTTTAGTTTGGCTTATCTGACCCTTCCAAATCTCACATGAAAATCTGATCCCCAAGGCTGGAGGTGAGGCCTCATGGGAGGTGTTAGGGTCATGGAGGTGGATTCCTCATGAGTAGATTAATGCCCTTCCTGGGAGCGGGTGGTGAGTGAATTCTCACTATGTTAGTTCCCAGGAGACCTGGGTGTTACTTCCTCACTCACCATACGATCTCTGTAGATGCCAACTCTCCTTTGCCTTCCCGCATAAGTGGAAACAGTCTGGGGCTGCCACCAGATGCCCAATCTTCCAGCTGGCAGAATTATGAGCCAAATAAACCTTTTTTCTTTATAAATTACCCAATCTACCTACAGAATGGGAGGAAATTTTTGCAAACTATGTATCTCACAAAGGTCTACTATTCATCATCTGTAAGGAACTTAAACAAATTTACAAGAAAGGAAACAAACCTCGTTAAAAAAGTGGGCAAAGGATATGAACAATTTTCAAAAGGAGACATACGTGCGGCCAGCAAGCATATGAAAAGAAGTTCAACATCACTGATCATTAGAGAAGTGAAAATAAAAACTACAATGAGACACCATCCCACACCAGTCAGAATGGCTGTTACTAAAAAGCCAAACAACAACAACAACAAAAAACAGATGCTGGAGAGGTTGCAGAGAAAAAGGAGTGTTTTTACCCAATGTAAATTAGTTCAACCATCGTGGAAGATAGTGTGGTGATTCATCAAAGACCTAAAGACAGAACTTCCATTTGACTCAGTAATCCCATTACTGGGTATATGCCCAAAGGAATATAATCATTCTATCATAAAGACACATGCACATGTATGTTCATTGTAGCACTATTCACAATAGCAAAGACATGGAATTAACCCAAATGCCCATCAATGGCGGACTAGATAAAATGTGGTGCATATACACCATGGAATACTATGCAGCCATAACAAAGAACAAGATCATATCCTTTGCGGGAACATGGATGGACCTAGTGGCCATTATCCTTTGCAAATTAATGCAGGAACAGAAAACCAAATAAATACTGCATATTCTCACTTATGAGTGGAACCTAAATGATGAGAACACATGGGCACATGGAGAGGAACAACACACACTGAGGCCTATCAGAGGTGGAGGGTGGGAGGAGGGAGAGGATCAGGAAAAATAACCAATAGGTACTAGGCTTCATGCCTGGGTGATGAAATAATCTGTACAACAAACCCCCATAACATGAGTATACCTGTGTAACAAACCTGCACAGGTACCCCCTGAACTTAAAATAATAGTTACATTACAAAGAATAACACTAAATATAAATAAATGAAAATAAATTACCCAGTCTCATTTATTCCTTTACAGCAAAATGAATGGGCTTGAACATATGTCCTATCTGATACCTGAAGCATGAATGATTTGATGAAGCTTTCTTCCATTTATTCCATAAATGTTTATTATGTGTTGACCATATGCCAGGTATCTGGCAAGTGCTGGGACACAAATGCAAAAATGACAGATATCTTTTACTCTCACAAAGTTTATAATCTCATGTAGTTGAAAGGGTATTGGTGATACAATGACTCTATTAGCTGAGAGGTTAAGTCTTAAAGAATGACTGCAGTGGCTCACGCCTGTAATCCCAGCACTTTGGGAGGCTGAGGCAGGCAGATCACTTGAGATCGGGAGTTTGAGACCAGCCTGGACAAAATGGTGAAACCCCGTCTCCACTAAAAATACAAAATTGCCGGGCATGGTGGCGCATGTCTGGAATCTCAGCTACTCGGGAGCCTGAGGTAGGAGAATCACTTGAACCTGGGAGGCAGAGGTTGTGGTTAGCCGAGATGGCGCCATTGCACTCCAGCCTGGGCAACAAGAGTGAAACTCCATCTCAAAAAAAAAAAGAATGACTGCTGTAAGAGGCATAGAAGAGACCTCAGACTGGAGAAAGCAAAGGACAAAGAGTGCTCTCCTTAGCTTGATGCACAAGGTCCTCCATGCTTGGCTCCATTTGACCCTTACAGAGACAGCATGGTTCGGAGCATGGGCTCCAGAGCCAGATCACCTGACTTTGCCACTTACTAGCTGTGTGCATGGGCCAGTTAGGTTAATTGTTTTGTACCTCAGTTTTCTCACCTGTAAATGAGACTGTAATGAATATTAAGAGGGTTTATTTGTATAAAGTGTTTAAAACAGTGCCTGACACATAGTAAGTTTAATATAAGTAAGTATTCACTAAAGAGAGAAAACAGTGAGTTTTTTCCTTTTCTCCCAATCCCACAAGGGTACCTTGGTTTCTGTTCACTTTTAAAATTATTATTATTGTTGTTACTATTATTTTACTTTAAGTTCTGGGGTGCATATGCAGAACAGGGTTCTGTCCACTTTAAACATTTTAATAACCCCCACCAAGTACCACATGTTGTTTGACATATATCCATTAGTTATTATTAATGTCCATTATAAATTTATTGGACATCTCCTATATGCCAGGTGCTGTTACTCAATTATGAGAGGCAGTATGAGAAGCAAGAATTTAGGATCAAACAGATGTTGGTGGAATTCTGGCTTAACCATCATCTAGCTCTGAGACTTCAGGAAAGTAACTTAACCTCTCAGAGCCTCAGCTAAGTCACCTGTGAAATGGAGATGATGTTATCTTCACAAAATCTGTGATGAGCATCAAATACATTCAATATATAAAGAGTTGGCTGGGTGTGGTGGCTCACACCTGTAATCCCAGCACTTTGGGAGGCCAAGGCGGGTGGATCACCTGAGGTCAGGAATTCGAGATCAGCCTGGCCAACATAGTGAAACCCCATTTCTACTAAAAATACAAAAATTAGCTAGGCGTGGTGGTACACGCCTGTAGTCCCAGCTACTCAGGAGGCTGAGGCAGGAGACTTGCTTGAACCCGGAAGGTGGAGGTTGCAGTGAGTGGGGATCACGCTAATGCATTCCAGCCTGGGCGACAGAGCAAGACTTCATATCAATAAATAGATAGATAGATAGATAGATAGATAGATAGATAGATAGATAGATAGATAGATAGATGGAAAAAATAAAGAGCTTAGCAAAATGCCAGGCATTTGCTAAGCACTCAATAGCAAGGAAAAACTAGAGGAGGCAGAGGAGGAAAAGGGTAATCTTGGAGGTGGATACTGTTATTTAGTCAGAAAAGTGAGGTTCAATGCCCTCAACCCCTGCCCTCTCATCCTGCCCTGGTCAGAGACTCTTTCTCCTCTGTGCCACATTCCCCTCAACTCCAGTTTCCTGTAATTGCTATCAACAATGTTCTCATTGAAACCTGCTCTTAGTAGGCTGTCTGTTGGAAAAATATTAAGACTCCTGGATTGCTTATTGAAACTCTGTCTTTCAAATATTACACATACTTTGAGATGCTTTTGATCCTTCTACCCCATAACCTGACACAGTGTCTCCCTTGGTGAACCCTCATACAACTAACTTTCTATGTCTGTTATGTCCCTTCACACATATTGCCCCAGATTATAGTTATTTGGGCACTTGTCATATCCACTTCAGTGTATTATACATTTTTTAAGGTCAAAGGACTCTGTTTTACTCAAAAGTCTCTTTATTTAATTCTAGTAGAATCCCAGTGGCTCTTCCAGGTCTTTGCTTCTAAGCTTTCATGCTTCCTCATCTTTCTCTCTCAATAGATGTTCTATTTTATGGGACAAGGAGAGGTGGGGGCCACTAAGTATAAACATTCTCAGCCTTCAAATTGACAAGTATCTTCTCTGCCTTGTCTCCAAGGAAGCAATGAGCCACTTCTTGGACAAAGCTCTTAGACCCATTTTAGAGAACTGGTCAGTACAGCTTAAAGGTGAAGAGCATATACACTGCAACCAGACTGCCTGAGTTTGAACTTCTGGCTCTGCAATTTACAGTACTGGCTGTGTAACCTTGAGCAAGTTACCAAGCCTGTCTGTCCCTCGGTTTCCCCCTGTGACAAATGAAGACAATAGCAATAGTCCCTGCCTCCAGGATGATAGTAAGGATTAAATGAGTCCGTGAGTGAAAACTACTCACTACAGAGCGTGCTTAGCACATGGCACGAATGTAGTAATTGTTAGCTGTTGTTATTAATTACCTCCTGTCACCTTCTATGATATCTTCAGAGATCTTTTTTCATACCTTTCCTCAATCCTACTCTCGAGCGTTCCTCATCCTAAAAAAGATCTTTCCCTTAACTCTACAGGTCCTTAACCCATTGCCTTCATGGGCTTCTTTCCTTTACCATAAGACTTCTGGGGGCCAGGCACAGTGGCTCACGGCTGTAATCCCAGCACTTTGGGAAGCCAAGGCGGCTGGCTCACCTGAGGTCTGGAGTTCAAGACCAACCTGGCCAACATGGTGAAACCATCTTTACTAAAAATACAAAAAATTAGCTGGGTGTGGTGGCAGGCACCTGTAATCTCAGCTACTTGGGAGGCTGAGGAAGGAGAATCGCTTGAATCCAGGAGGCAGAGCCAAGATAGCACCATTGCACTCCAGCTTGGGTAACCAGAGTGAAACTCCATCTCAAAACAAAGCAAAACAAAACAAAAAAAGACATCTAGGAACAATAGTTCCTATTTGCTGGCTTTATAATCTCACTTCCCATTCCCTCTGTGGCCATCTGCAGACAATCTAGATTCCACACCCAGCATTCTACTGACTGCTCTGATGAAGCTCATGAAGTGACCTTGGTGCTTATCCTACTGGAGGTCTCTGAAATGTAACCTTCCCTCCAGAAAAATCTCTCCTCACCTCCTCAGCTTCAGTAACTTTTTTTCTTTCAGTTCCCCTCCTACTTCTCTTAATATCTCCTTCTCTCTCTTTTGCTGGCTCCGTTTCCTCTACCAACTCCCTGAGAGTCAATACTGTATTTTGAAGTGTTCTCTCCTTCAACTCTTCTTTTCATAGGGTCTGTGGGCAAATCTTTATCTACAGCCCTGACCCCTTGTCTGAACTTTAGACTCATATAAACAACTGCTTCCTAGACTTCTCTGCCTAGAAAAACCACGTGCATCTCCAAATCAACCAGAGGCCTTCCCTATCTCAGAGTTTTCCTGACTCTCCAACTGGCCACCCGATTTACATATCTCAAGGCCATCCTAGATTCATTACCTACACTTCCAGTTATTTTGACCAGCCTCTACCTCCCTTATTCACAGTGAGCTAGCATCTCTTCTCCATCCTCACTGATCTGCATGTCTAGACCCCTATAATATCTCCAATTTAGACTATTGAAGACTTCACAATCAGGCCTCCAATCTCTGGTTTCTCTTTTTTTTTTTTTTTTTTTTTTTGTTGAGACGGAGTTTCACTCTTTTTGCCCAGGCTGGAGTGCAATGGCACGATCTCGGCTCACCACAACCTCCGCCTCTTGGGTTCAAGCAATTCTCCTGCCTCAGCCTCCCAAGTAGCTGGGATTACAGGCATGCGCCACCAGGCCTGGCTAATTTTTGTATTTTTAGTAGAGACGGGGTTTCTCCATGTTGGTCAGGCTGGTCTTGAACTCCCAACCTCAGGTGATCCACCCGCCTCGGCCTCCCAAAGTGCTGGGATTACAGGAGTGAGCCACCGTGCCCAGCCTTCTGGTTTCTTATGATAGATAATATAGTCAATTTTCAAACAGTTTTCAAAATGTGGTCATTTACAAAACACTTATCTGTTTTTCTCTGTCCTGAATAGAGTTTGGCAGTATCATCTGATTGCCTATAAATAAAGCCTATCTTTTTAAGCCCATATCTAGCAAACTCTCATAGAGTACTCTAAGATCTAGTTACTTTAGATTATCTTTTGTTCCCCGACTCATCAATGTGGGACCTTGTACTTTGCGGTGTGTAACTTACCACCAAGTTCAGATCTTTCCCCTTGTAACATAATCGTTGAGACAGATCAGTTCACTCCTAAAGTGGTACCACCAAGTTGTGATCCCATGGTATTCCTCCTTTTGTATTACCTATTTTAAACTGCTGGTCATCCAGAGGCCCAATATGAAAACCTAGAAATCATCCTAGACTTTCAAATTAATGTAGTCAACAGGTACTAAATGTATTATTTGTCAGGTGTCATAAATAATATGGCAAAATAATAACACTAAACACATACATGCTAAGTGATGGGCACTTTTGAAGTGAGACAGATAGACAAGTAGACAGATGAAATATATTAATATATAACAGAAGCAAAATAGGTATAGTATGCATCTCAAATACTTGTGGTGAGGATTAAATGTTCTAAATAAACTCATATATATCACTTAGAACATTTTGTCTTCACCGCAACCATTCGAGACACATACTATTATTATTCTGTTTTACACACTGGAGAAACATTGGCCCAGAGAAGATTAGTAACTTACCCAAGATCACATAACTAATAAACCCGAGCTAGGCTTTGAATCCAATCAGTGTGATATCAAAGTCCATGCACTTACCAGTTACTCTCTTCTGTCTTTGATTCTAATAACAGTAACAGTGATATTCCTTCAGTTTTTCTATGTACCAGGCACTGCTCTGAATATATTACATGTTTTACTTCATTTAATCTTCACAGTACTTACTGTGAGGTAGGCAATACTTTTCCCCTTGATTATCTTTGCAAATGAACTTTACTTAAAGAAAGCCAAATAAAAATTCAAATGTTTTCTCAGAGTACCTGGAAGTGAATATTCACTACAAAAGGGTATGTATGTAGTCTTCTAAGAAACTTGTTTCAGAATTCCTTGAAATTCTAGATTCCTCAGACTATTTAATACAAATTTGAAGGCACGTTTTCAGTATAAGAGTGAAGGTGTCTCTCTTGAATAATATACCATTTACCCATTCACCAAATGTTTATTGAGCACCTAATATGTGCAGGACACTAGATACATCGGAGAATGTTTCTGCCCTGAAGAACATAAAAGTCTAGAAAAGGAAAGGGGTTAAAAAGCCAGAAGCACAATAACGGGACAGGTAGAATTGCATAGAGGTTAAGAGAATAGATGCTAGAGCCAGACAGAATTTGTCCAAAGCCTGACTTCGCTGTTTACTTCCCGTGTGACTTTAAGGAATGCATTTAAACAATTTATGCCTCTTGTTTTCATAATATGAACATTGTATGATTGCTGTTAGGATTTCAAGTTTATATATATATATATATAGAACTTAGATCAGTGCCTGGGACATGGTAACATTAAAGGGCAGCTATGGTTAGCAGTACTAGTAGTCATCCTCATATTTCCACATGAAGCAACATTGGTATTGAAAGTAGGAACAAGAAAAGAGTGGTTTATTTTATATTAGAGGAGAGGAAAGAAAGAGTTCAGATAAATCTTTAGAGATCCAGATAAGGTTTAAAATATGAGTAGGTGTTCTCCAGATAGACAAAAAGGAAAAATCTAAATGAGCAAGGGGTAAAATCAGGAAGCAGTAACTCCTAAAGACCATACATCTGGCTGAAGAGTTGGCACACACCTTTGTGTGTCCAGCATATTGCTTTGGAGACCTACGGTGACTTGAGATAGGAACACAACGAGGGTGGAGAGATAATGTTAGATTAAGCCATATTTATTACTGAACTGGGAAGAATGATGTCTTCCATATTGGTATAGGACCAATTTTAAGATGCTATCTTAGTAATATTTACAACCTTGGAGATCTGGCTAATTAAAATTATCACCATTTTCCATGAGGGAAACCAGAAGTAGAAGCATCCAAAGTTGTTCAAACAATTATCAGTAGATCTAGAAGACAGACCCTAATTTATAGCTCACTGAAGTGCTCAAAATAACAAGATTGTACTAATTCTACACTCTCCCACCATTTCTCTTCTTTAGAAAAATAAAGCAAAATGCTACAGCTGAAAAAGCTAAGGTAGAGTTAAAATACAATCAGAAATAGTAATGGGCCATGCAGAAAATGATGAATAAACTATGACACAGGTTTGTGATGAGGAGTAGAATAGATGTGTTAGGAGTGATTTGAGCTGTTTGCTAGAATAAAACAATTAATTGGTTGCTATATAACTTACATACACTAAAGTACACAAATCACACATTGATGAATTTTTACATATGAATACCGTATTAGTTTGCTAGGGCTGTGTATTAGTCTGTTCGCATATGGCTATAAAGAAATACTTGAAGGCTGGGAGTGGTGGCTCACATTTGTCATCCCAGAAGTTTGGGAGGCCGAGGCAAGTAGATCATTTGAGGTCAGGAGTTCAAGACCAGCCTGGCCAACATGGTGAAACCCCGTCTCTACTAAAAATACAAAAATTAGCCAGGCGTGGTGGTGCATGCCTGTGGTCCCAGCTACAGGCAGGAGAATTGCTTGAACCCGGAAGGTGGAGGTTGCAGTGAGTGGGGATTGCGCCAATGCATTCCAGTCTGGGCGACAAAGCGAGACAGAGTGAGATCACACCACCGCACCCTAGTCTGAGCAACAGAGTGAGACCCTGTCTCAAAACAAAACAAAACAACAACAAAAAAGGAAATACCTGAAATGAGTAATTTATAAAGGAAAGAGGTCTAATTGGCTCACAGTTCCACTGGCTGTACAAGAAGCATAACTGGGGAAGCCTCAAGAAACTTACAATCATAGTGGAAAGCAAAGGGGAAGCAAGCATGTCCTACATGTCTGGAGCAGGAAGAAGCGAGCAAAGGGGGAAACAACCAGATCTTGTGAGAACTCACTCACTATCACGAGAACAGCAAGGGGGAAATCTTCCCCATGATCCAATCACTTCCCACCAGGCCCCTCCTCCAACACTGGGGATTACAATTTGACATGAGATTTGGGAGGAGACACAGATCCAAACTATACCAGGCCAAAATAACAAAACATCACAGACTGTGAGACTTAAACAATATACATTTGTTTTCTCACGGTTCTGGAGGCTGGAGGTCCAAGAACAAGGTGTCGACAGGGTGGGCACCTTGGATTCCTGAGGCCTGTCTCCTCAGTCTGCAGATGACCAACTTCTTGCTGCCTCTTCACAGGGTCTTTCCTTTGGGTGTGTGCTGTACCCCTGATGTCTTCTCTCCTCTCCTTTTTTTTTGAAATGGGCTCTTGCTGTGTTGCCCAGGTTTGATGGACTCCAGCAGTCCTCCTGCCCCAGGTTCTGAAATAGCTGGGTTTATAGGTACATGCAACTGTGCCCGGCTTCCTCTTCTTCTTATAAGGATGTCAGTCATGTTGGACTACAGCCGTATTCTAAAGACCTCTTTTAACTTAATCACCTCTTTAAAGACCTTGTATTCCAACATGGTCACATTCTTTAGTACTGGGAGTTGGGATTTCAACATATAAATTGGGGGAGGGGCACAATTCAGCCCATAACAAATAAATATGTAAGATATGGAACCACCCAGATCAAGATACAAAACATTTCTACCATCTCAAAAGGCTTTTCTGTGCTCCCTCCCAGTTGATTATTCCTTCTTAATCCTAAAGTTGTGTGAAAAATTCACTTTTTTCACATTTCTCAGCATTAATCTGTTTTTCTTATTTTTGAGCTTCATAATATGTATTTGTATTCTTTTGTAACTGGCATTTGCTGCCCAACATGATGTCTGTGATATTCATTTTTGTTATTGCATATAGCAGTATTTTGCTTATTTCATTTCATTGTGTAAATATTATCACAATTTATATGACATTTGAGTTTCTTCCAGTTTTTTGCTATTATGAATAAAGCTACTGTAAACATTCTTGTATTTGTCTTTTGGTTGGCATGACTATTCCATTGTGTTAAATATCTATGCAAAAGAAGAATTGCTGGGCTATAGAAATATGGGTGTACTAAATGTTACTGTATACTGCAATACTTTTCCAAAGTAGATATGCCAACATACATTTACAGTAGCAAATCAAGTTCCAATTGTTTCACATCTTCATCAACACTTAGCAGTGTCAGTCTTTTTAATTTTAGCCATTCTGGTGGGGATATGCAAGTATATGATTAGAGTTTGAATATGCATTCTGTGATGACTATGCTGTTGTAAAATGTCTGTCCAAGTCTTTTTCCTATTTTTTAAATTGAACACCATTTTTGTCTTTACTTATTTGTAGAAGTTCTTTATATATTCTGGATGCAGATCCTTTTTCAAGATTTGTATTGAAAATATCGTCTCTTGGTCTGTGACCTGTCTTTTCTGTTTTTCTTTTTCTTTTTTTTTTTTAATGGTGTTTTTCAGGAACAGGCATCAAGTGTTCAGGAAGAGGCATCAAGATTGCAAGTTTATTGAGCTTGTAATCAATAAACATGTGATTTCTTCCATTTGATTTAAAAGGGTCTTTTAGACATTTTTCTTGGCCATATTTTATCTTCTCTTTTTTGAGACAAGGTGTCACTCTGTCACCTAGGCTGGACTGAAGTGGCACAATCATAGCTCTCTGCAGTCACAATCTCCTGGGCTCAAGTGATTATCTTGCCTAAGCCTACCTGTAGCTAGGAATACAGTTATGAGCCACCACTCCCAGCTAAATTTATATATATATATATAGTTATTTATTTATTTAGAGATGAGCTCTGGCTATGTTGCCCAGGCTGGTCTCAAAATTCTGACCTCAAGTGATACTCCCACCTCAGCCTCCCAAAGTGCTGGAATTACAGTCATGAAATGCTGCACCCAGTCTATATTTTATTATTTTTAAGGAAGAGATATTTACTACTTTTGTTACTTTTATATCCAAACACAGAAAATTCCAGTGCTGTTATAAAAAGCATTACTTTTTTTTATTTTCTAGTTGTGGAGTACATATAAATAAAATTGATTTTCTATATCAACCTTCTAGCCACTGACCTTACAAGATAAATGTATTCTTATAATTTGTAGATTCTTTCAATTTTTTACATAAACAATCATGTCATATATGAACAATAATACTTTTACATGTTTGTTTCCAAACTTTATAGCTTTCATTTTGTTTGCTTGCTTTATTATATTGGTGAATTTCTGTAGTACAATCTGGAATTGAAGTCACCATTATTATTTGATATTTATTTTGGATTTGCTACCCATTGCAATTGAACAAGAGAATAAAAAGAGAAACAAGAAGGAAACAAACTTAGAATTATGTGTGATTGATATAATTATAAACCTAAAAATTCAAATAAAAATAATCCAAGCAATAATAAAACTAATCACAATAATTAAAAGTCAATTACTTGGCTGGATGCAGTGGCCCATGCCTGTAATCCCAGCACTTTGGGAGGCTGAGGCAGGTGGATCACATGAGGTCAGGAGATTGAGACAGCCAGGCCAACGTGGTGAAACCCCATCTCTACTAAAACTACAAAAAAGTAGCCAGGTGTGGTGGTGTGCACCTGTAGTCCTGGTTACTCGGGGGACTGAGACAGGAGAATTGCTTGAACCCAGGCGGTGCAGGTTGCAGTGAGCCAAGATTGTGCCACGGCACTCCAGCCTGGGTGACAGAGTGAGACTCTATCTCAAAAAAAAAAAAAAAAAAAAAGTCAATTACTTTACTTTAGAATAATGAGTATCTGCTAGAAAGTAGAATGGAAAAGAATATCTCATTCACAACAACTATTCTGGGAATGAATCTAATAAGAAAGCATGAAAATTTAAAATTTCACTGAGGCAAAATTTTTAAAAAGGCGTTAAATGAAAAGACATCCTTTGTTTAGATAGACGAATCTATCTGTCTACCTACCTACCTATCTGTTTTTTAGTGGGATTAAGTGGTTTACTCAAAGTTATCTGATTAGTAACATTTTTCTAAAGTTTATGTTCCTACGTCACTTCGCTGCATATAAGTTTTTTTATGTATACTTTAAGTTCTGGGATACATGTGCAGAATGTGCAGTTTTGTTACATAGGTATACACGTGCTATGGTGATTTGCTGCACCCATCAACCCATCATCTACATTAGGTATTTCTCCTAATGCTATCCCTCCCCTACCCCTCCACCCTCCAACAGTCCCTGATGTGTGGTGTTCCCTTCCCTTGTGTCCATGTGTTCTCCTTGTTCAACTCCCACTTATGAGTGAGAACATGCGGTGCTTGGTTTTCTGTTCTTGTGATAATTTTGCTGAGAATGATGGTTTCCATCTGATGAATCAATATTTTGAAAGACAGTTATTTTTGAATTAATCTAAACTATAATGCAATTCCTATCAAAAATATAAACAAAGTTTTTTGAAGATTTTTGAAATGTGAACTAAATTATGCTAAAATTTATATGACAAAACAAACACATAGGAAAATATTTGAAAAGAGAAAAGTCATGAGGTGAGTTGAGTACACCAGATAAAGTGTTGCATTACGGCCGGGTGCGGTGGCTCAAGCCTGTAATCCCAGCACTTTGGGAGGCCGAGACGGGCGGATCACGAGGTCAGGAGATCGAGACCATCCTGGC
>NW_012114688.1:2794376-2842475 GCF_000951035.1 Colobus angolensis palliatus
GGGAGGCCGAGACGGGCGGATCACGAGGTCAGGAGATCGAGACCATCCTGGCTAACACGGTGAAACCCCGTCTCTATTAAAAAAAATACAAAAAACTAGCTGGGCGACGTGGCGGCGCCTGTAGTCCCAGCTACCCGGGAGGCTGAGGCAGGAGAATGGCGTGAACCCGGGAGGTGGAGCTTGCAGTGAGCTGAGATCCGGCCCACAGCACTCCAGCCTGGGTGACAGAGCGAGACTCCGTCTCAAAATAAAAAAAAGTGTTGCATTAAAGTATCTGAACAAACTTTCTGACCTCAAATAGACAAAAAGATCAATCAGATGGATGAACAAATCCATAAATAATCTGGAGTAATTGAGTTTAATGATAAATGATAAAAGTCACATTTTTAATAAATAAAAATATAAATTGTTAAATAAATAATGTTGGTAATACTGATTGAACATTTGATAAACATAAACCTGGATTTTACTTGTACTTCCTCTCTATTAAGATGTGAATAAAAGCAGTCACAAAATAATAGGCAAGAACATGAATAATACTAATCCAAACATAAATTTTGTATGGGAAATGCCTTTCTAAACTTATTTCAAAGTCCTCATGTCAAAAGAAAAAGATTAATATCTCCATTTTAATCTTAACATTTTCAACTTGTATCAATTTTAACACTCCGCAGTGAAAAAAGGTCAAGTAGAAGAAAAGCACATATTGGGAAAAAATATTTGCAACAAATACGACAAGGCACCTTAATATAAAAAAAAAAAAAATTCTTCCAAATAAATAAATAGAAGGTAAGGCTGAGCACGGTGGCTCAAACCTGTAATCCCAGCACTTTGGGAGGCTGAGGCTGGAGGATTCCTTGAGGCCAGGAGTTTGAAACCAGCCTGGTCAACATAGCCAGACCCTATGGCCTTTACAAAAGAAAAATTCAAAAATTAACTGGGAGTGGTGGCACGTACCTGCAGTCTCAGCTACTGGGGAGGCTGAAGCAGGAGGATTGTTTGAGCTTTCAAGTTTGAAGCTACAGTGAGCCATGATTGCACCATTGCACTCTATCTGGGTGACAGAGTGAAAACAAAACAAAAACAAAAACAAGAACAAAGATATATAACCCAATAGAAAAAAACCAGTGGGCAAGGGAGTTCATGGAAAAAATATTAGCGGGCAATTAACACCTGAAAAGATACTTAACCATATTAATATTTTAAAATACATAAACTAAAGAAGAACAAAGTACTCTTTTTATCCAATGAAGACTATTAAAAGGTTAAGTAAGCCCAAAGCTGAAGGGAACTATGCAGGTCTATATATCGTTGATAGAATAAATTATTATAAACCTTTTGTAGGAAATTTATCAACATCTATCCAAATTATTGCTGAGCATACCCTTTAACCCCCAAATTGAAATTTATCTTACCCATGTGCCTGCAAAAGTGTTCAAAGATATGTGTACAGGAATTTCATCATTTTGCTGTAGCATTGCTCGCTTTTTAAGAGAGTGTTATGGGCTGAGCAGTCTTTTCCTAAAATTTATATGTGAAAACCCTCACTCTCCGTACCTGAAAATGTGACTGTATGTGGAAATAAAGCTTTTAAAAGGGTTGTTAAATTAAAATGAGACTGTTAGTATGGGTCCTAATCCAATCCAACTGGTGTCCTTGTAAAGAAGAGGAGATTAAGACACTGGAGGCACACCAAGGATGTGAGCAAACAGAAAATCAATGTGAGGGCTTAGAAATAAGGCAGCCAACTGTAAGCCAAGGAGAGGTCTCAGAAGAAACTAAACCTCCTGACATCTTGACCTTGGACATTAGCCTCCAGAACTGCGAGAAAATAAATTTCTACTGTTTAGGCCGCCCAGGCTGAGGTATTTTGTTATGGCAGCCTGAGCAAATTAATATAAACACTGAAAGTGAAATGTTCTCAATGGCTATAAATGGAAGAAAATGTTACCAGAGGTTCCGTCCGTGGTTACAGAGAAGGAGAAGATAGAAGGCAGAGAAATTTGATGTTTTAATTTATACTTTCTTATTTTGTTTATTTTAAAATTTTGAACCTTATTGCTGCTGTAATAAAATAAGCCAGCTAATTTTAAAAAGTGATAGAGAATTTGTGTCAACTTATGAAATATGCCCAGAGATCTCCTTTGAGACCTACAAAGCTTCTATTGATTTACTTATCTTTGATTCATCATTTTTTACGATGTAGCTTTAAATATAAATTATTTATTTAAACTCTTTTGTTTGGTTCAGTTGCTGGTAACTCAGCAATTTTCTATTGTTCTTCTTTCATAAATCTTCTGGTTTATTTCATCTTCTTCCAAAACTTAAGAAACCATGATTTTGTCACTCAAGAATCGCATTGAGACATTGGAAAAACACTTCAAGGTAAAGTTGAGTTATTTATTTCTTAAGAAGACATCAACTAACCTACAGTAACATGAAATAAGTAATAACCATTTGGTTGTAATAGTTCTCTATTTTAATTACACTTTAGGCCAGAAGAGTTAGGGACAAATATACAGCAGACAGCACTGTTACTGGGCAATGTTCCACTTTAAACACAAATCCACAGCCCTGCTTCAAACCTTCTTAGATACATGATTCTCAGATAACTAAGGGAATAGAAAAAGAGTAGAGTCACTAATTACTTGGCCTTAGATATTAGTATAACTCTAATGCCGACTTTTTCCCCCTTTATTTTAGGAGACTATTGTTGAAGTCAAAGTAACTATCTCATTTTATTTAAAAATGTGGAAGTGTGAGTTATTTAATAAAGAGAGAATGTGAAGTTTGATTAACACAGCTGCAAGCTGTTAAGATATTCTTTAAGAAGAGAGCGCTTATAGAGTGGAAGTGGATGAGATGCAAGAACTAAATGATAGAAAATGTCCTTAAGGCTTAGCATCCTCACACCTTTTCACGATTGGCTTGCGTGGGGTCTATAGGCTTCACTGATGTTATAATCCAATTGAATAAGCATTTCTCTTATGAGCTTCCGAAGGGTCCGGAGCTTCTGTTAGGTCCTGTGAGGGTAACAAAAGAAGTATATGACATATATGCCTTGAAGGACATTAGGAGACATGTAGCAACAGTAGCTTTTGCCTGCCTTAAGCAGAGGGAAGGCCATCCTTACTGAAGCACTTGGTTTCAGGAGTAGGAATTACAGAGTAAAAGGACAAGAGAGGAAAGACCACAAGGGCTTGATGGAGATTTTCATCTGAAATATAAAATCCAAAAGATTCTAAAAACCAAGCTATCTTGGGGTTATTTATAATTTGTATTTATCCCACTGAATGCAGAGATATTCATAAGTTTTACTGAAATGTTACTATGTTATATTGAGTATTTTATAGCAACACTTCACCTACCTTCTCCCCCATGGGAAGAAATATATTTCCCTAACGTTGGACTTAGTCATAAGGCTTTGGCCAATGGAATGTGAGGGGAGCTGACGAGAGCAGAGGTGTTAAATGTGTTGATGAGATTTGAGTTTGTCTGGCCTTTGGCCTTCCCATTATTCACCATGAGAAGGCCTGCCCTGGGGAATCAGTGATCCTGAAAGAATGAGAAGAAATACAGAACAGCATCCCCACAGAGCTATGAAATAAGAAAAACATGGTTGCTTTTGTAAGCCATCGAGTTTTGGAGTGTTTTGTTATGATGAATTATTGAGATAATAGCTAACTGATACAATGTTTTAGATTTTAAAGTGTTACCTCAGACTCTGCTGGTGATGTTACATAATATACAGTAGGTACACTACATCTCCTTTGTAAACATGCTATCTAAAATTTTTGGTACTTTATATTGAGGTATCATAGTTATACTTATCTTGGGGATACATGTGATATTTTGATACACATATACGATAAGTAATTATCAATCAGGGCAAATGGGATATCCACCACCTCAAATATTTATCTTCTCTTTTTATTAGAAACATTATAATTCTTCCCATCTAGCTATTTTGAAATATACAATACATGATTGTTAACTATAATTTCCCTACTGTATATCAAATACCAGAATCTATTCCTTCTACCTAACAGTGTTTTGGTGCTTATTAACCAACTTATGTTCATCTCCCCTGGTTTCCTTACAGGCCCCTGGTCACCACCATTCTACTCTCAACCTCCTTGAGATCCATTTTTTTAGCTCCTACATATGAGTGAGAATATGTGATATCTGCGTACATGTGCCTGACTTATTTCATTTAACACGATGACCTCAACCCACGTTGTTGCAAACAGGATTCCATTCTTTTTTATGGCTAATATTCCATTGTGTATATGTAACATTTTCTATATCCGTTCATTCAATAATGGACACTTAAGTTGATTCCATATCTTGGCTATTGTGAATAGTGCTGAAATACACATGGGAGTGCAGATATCTGAGCAATATACAGGTTTCCTTTCTTTTGGATATATACCTCGCCTTGGGATTGCTGCACCATACGATAGTTTTATTCTTAATTCTTTGACAAACCTCCATACCATTTTCCATAATGGCTGTGCTACTTTACATTCCCAACCATAGTGTACAGCTGTTCTCTTTTGTGGAATCCTCATAAAGATTTGTTATTTTTTGCCTTTTTAATAATAGCTATTTTAACTGGGATGATATTATATCTCATTGTGTTTTTTATTTGCATTTTCTCTGATGATTAGTGATGTTGAGCATTTTTTTCATATATCTATTGATAATTTGTATGCTTTCTTTTGAGAAATGTCTATTTAGGTCTTTTGAAATGTCTAGGTCACTTTTAAATTGGTTATTTATTTGATTATTTGTTTTTTTGCTATTGAGTTGTTTGAGTCCCTTATATATTCTTGTTAATTCCTTGTTGGATGGATAGTATGTGAGTACTTTCTCCCATTCTGTAGGTTTCTCTTCACTTTGTTAACTGTTTGCTTTGCTGTGCAGAGCATTTTGGCTTGATGTAATCCCATTTGTCTATTTTTGCTTTTGTTACCTATGCTTTTGAGGTCTTACCCAAAATATGTTTGTACATATCAATGTTCTATATTGTTTCCCCAATGTTTTCTTCTAGTACTTTTGTAGTTTCGGGTCTTACATTTATGTTTTTAGTCCATTTTATGTTGATTTTTGTATATGGTAGAAGATGGGAATCTAATTTTATTCTTCTGTACGTGGATGTCTAGTTCTCTACACACCATTTATTAAAGAGACTATCTTTTCCTGAATGTATGTTCTTGGTGCCTTTGTTGAAAATGAGTTAGCTGTAAGTGTGGATTTATTTCCAGATTCTCTACTCTGTTATATTGGTCTATGTGTCTGTTTTAATGCCAATTCTATGCTGCTTTGGTTACTATAGCTTTATAGTATAATTAGAAATTAGATAGTGTGATGCCTCCAACTTTGTTCTTTTTTGCTCAGGATTGCTTTAGCTATTGGGGATCTTTTGTTATTTCCATATGAATTTTAGGATTGTTTTTCTATATCTGTGAAGAATTGTTGCTGGTATTTTGATAGGGATTGCACTGAATCTGTAGATTGCTTTGGGCAGTATGGATATTTTAATAATATTACACCTTCTAATCCATGAACATGCAGTATCTTTCCATTTTGCTGTTTGTTCTCTTCCATTTCTTTCATCAGTGTTTTGTAGTTTTTCTATTAAAGATATTTTACTACTTTGGTTAAATTTATTCCTATGGGGTTTTATTGAAGCTATTATAAATAAGATTACTTTCTTGACTTTTTTTTTCAGATTGATTACTGTTAATGTATAGAAATGCTGCTTATTTTTGTACATTGATTTTGTATCTTGCAACTGTACTGGATTTGTTTATCTGTTCTAACAGCTTTTTGATGGAGTATTTATATTTTTTTTCAAATAAAAGTTTATATCATCTGCAAACAAGGATAATTTGACTTCTTCCTTTCCAATAAAAAGCCTTTATTTTTCCATAAAAAGCCTTTAATTGTGTTGAGGTATGCTTTCTAATTTAAAAAGTAATATCAATTTTAGTTGTAAGTGTGAGAATCAAAAATTTTTTGAAGTAAAAAGAAAGCAATCAATTACAATGTCACATTAAAATTGTAAGTGAATATTTCAGTGTGTTATGGAAAAATATCAATAGAATAATGTGGTAGATTGGAGTAAACTTTATTCTTCATTCATTAAGTTATGCCTAAGCTTTGACAATATAGTGGCTTAAAAATTATTGTTTTGATTCAATTATGATACAAATGACCGAACTTCATGAATTTCTTTTCTTCATACTTTGGCTTCTATATGTCTATATATCTGGTATCTATATGCACATAGGATAAGGAAGTAATTTCTGAATGTACTGGTTTCCCCATGCTGTCTTTTTTTTGTGTTGCTTAATGAAAAAAAAATTATCAGAGGCCAGGAAATGGGCAGTGTTTCCAATGTCTGGCTGCAAAAGCTGAGAAATCAGCCAGGTGGGGTGGCTCATGCCTGTAATGGTAACACTTTGGGAGGCTGAGGTAGACAGATCCCTTGAGCCCAGGTGTTTGAGACCAGCTTGGGCAAATGTCGAAACCCCGTCTCTACAGAAAATACAAAGATTAGCCAGGCATAGTTACACTTGCCTATAGTCCCAGCTACTCAGGAGGCTGAGGTGGGGGGATTGTGTAAGCTGGGGAAGTGGAGGTTGCAGCAAGCTGTGATTGCACCAATGCACTCCAGCCTGGGTGACAGAGCAAGACCCTATCTCTGAAAAAAATTAAAAAAGAAATGAAAGGAAAAAGCCGAGAAATCTTAGTTTTTTTAGTCATTACCTTAAATGTTTCAAAAACCAAAACAGGAAACTAATATACCAATTCACAAATTATTTCTTCAAACACTTTCGAGTCAAGTGTATAATCAAAAGACACAATTATATATATATATATATAGTCTTTGTTTAGAGATTTTCAAATATAAACAGAAAATGTATATATTCAGGAGTACCTTCAAGAAAATGAAAAGGATTATGTGTATCCATCTGTTTGTATTCTTTGTTGAAAATGGATCTTGGGAAGAGGGCTGCATATGCCGCTTTTATCAGTTAACAACAAAAGTTAGTGCATTAATTGCACATGCTGGTTGTGTTTGTTGAGTTTCTTTGCAGGGCAGGGATCAGGAAAGGAAGCTGTTTATTTTATAAGGGACCCCAACCCCAAACCAGAGCTTAAAACAATGCTAATACTCAAAGGCAAGTCTATGCAAGTTAGTCAATTTATAAATGATTTGTTTGGGGAGCTGAAAAATATATCTGCCTTTGATTTAACTCTACCAAAACAGTATAAAGATGTATTAAGTCCACTGTACCTCCATCTATAATGAATGTTTGAATTAATGTTTTCTTTTTTAATGAGAAGTTTTCTGTTAGCATTGGTACCGGTATCCATCAATCAGAAGAAAGGCCAGAGACTTAAACCACCTGCTAGGCTGAGTTAATGTTACCCACTGGCTATCAGCTCTACCTGTCAAAATTCCTCAATCTGTTTCTCTTTTTGCTAACATAGTATTGGCCCAGAAAATCTTCATACAAAGTCCAGGGCTAAAAATAGAAACAATAATAGAAACCATAATAAAAATCAAAAAGATCAAAGGACTATCCCCTCTGAATTGGATCTGAAACCAAGAGTAATGTAGACTGGAAAAATTAAAAAATAAAAAAAAGTAGGTTGAGTGCACTGGCATACTTATAGTCCCAGCTACTTGGGAGGCTGAGGTGAGATGATCCCTCAGGCTCAGTGAATTTTTTTTTTTTTTTGAGATGGAGTTTAGCTCTTATTGCCCAGGCTAGAGTGCAGTAGTGAGATCTTGGCTCATTGCAACATCTGCCTCCCAGGTTCAAGCAATTCTCCTGCCTCAGCCTCCCAAGTAGCTGGGATTACAGTCATGCACCACCATGCCTGGCTAATTTAGCATTTTTAGTAGAGACGGGGTTTCTCCATTTTGGTCAGGCTGGTCTTGAACTCCCAGCCTCAGGTGATCCACCCACCTCGGCCTCCCACAGTGCTGAGACTACAAGTATGAGCCACTGTGCCCGGCCATGGCTCAGGGTTTTGAGACCAGCCTGGGCAACATAGCAAGTTTCCATCTTAAGAAATAATAAAAATAAAGAATAATGTTATAGAAGTCTTGCACATTCATTAAGAAGAATCCTATTATTAATGCTAAAAATATCCAGGAAACTTTGAGTCCACAATCTGGGGCTTGCTACATCCCTAAAGATTGAGAAATAGTCAGGGTGTAGTGGCTCACACCTGTAATCCCAGCACTTTGGGAAGTCGAGCCAGGATTGCTTGAGCATAGGAATTTGAGACCAGCCTGGGCAATATGACAAAACCCTATCTCTACAAAAAATTAAAAATTGGCCGGGTGTGGCGGCATGCACCCATAGTCCTCAGCTACTAGAGAGGCTGAAGTGTGGAAGGCTGGCATGAGTCGCGGAGATGGAGGCGGCAGTGAGCCATGATTGCACCATTGCACTCCAGCCTGGGTGACAGGCCAAGACCCTGTCTTAAAACAGAACACAAAAAACGAGTTATTAATGTTAGATTTTAGTCTAACATTTTTGATTGCCTTCTCCTCATTTTTCAAAATCTATGTATAAATTAGAATATATGGATTTATCAATGCTAATATCAGTGGTGTATTAGTTTGTTTATTCTTTTTGATACTAGCAGTTACTTGAATAAGAAAATAAAGGTAGTCTAGCCCATTGATAGCCTTCTCTTTCACAAAGGTTTACAATTACAGTGGTGTACATACACAGCATCTCACTGATTTCCCCAGCCCTGTGAGATGAATTGTCCCCACTTACCATGGAGAAATGTAGGCTCAGAGATGGAGTGACTTGATACACGGCACATGTGCAGTAGTGGTCGAGCAAAATCTTGAAGGCAACCTTCTGCCTTTCAGCACACACCACGTCACGGGGAGACAGTGAACTGGGGGCACAAAGAGCCTTACTTCTGCATGATCAGGAAATCCCACAGAAAACCCACACTCCTCCCATGCCCCATAGTTGTTCGTTTTTGTTTGTTTGTTTTTTGTTTTTTGAGACGGAGTCTCGTTCTGTGGCCCAGGCTGGAGTGCAGTGGCAGGATCTGGGCTCACTGCAAGCTCTGCCTCCTGGGTTCTCGCCATTCTCCTGCCTCAGGCTCCGAGTAGCTGGGACTACAGGCGCCCGCCACCACGCCCGGCTAATTTTTTGTATTTTTAGTAGAGACAAGGTTTCACCGTGTTAGCCAGGATGGTCTCGATCTCCTGATCTCGTGATCCTCCCGCCTTGGCCTCCCAAAGTGCTGGGATTACAGACGTGAGCCACTGTGCCTGGCCTTTTTAAAATTTATTTATTTATTTATTTTTTGAGACAAAGTCTTGCTCTGTCACCCAGGCTGGAGTGCAGTGGTGCAGTCTTGACTCACTGCAACCTTCCCCTCCTGGGTTCAAGCAATTCTCCTGCCTCAGCCTCCCGAATAGCTGGGACTACAGGCATGCACCACCGTGCCTGGCTGTGTTTTGTATTTTTAGTAGAGATGGGGTTTCACCATGTTGGCCAGGATGGTCTGGAACTGCTGACCTTAAGCAATCACCCGCTTCGGCCTCCCAAAGTGCTGGGATTACAGGTGTGAGCCACCACGCCTGACTTTTTTTTTTTTTTTTTTGAGATGGCATTTCGCTCTTGTTGCCCAGGATGGAGTGCAGTGGTGCAATCTCTGCTCACTGCAACTTTCACCACCTGAGTTCAAGCAATTCTCTTGCCTCAGTCTCTCTAGTAGCTGGGATTACAGGTGCCCACCACCATGCTTGGCTAATTTTTTGTGTTTTTAGTAGAGACAGGGTTTCATTGTATTTGCCAGGCTGGTCTTGAACTCTTGACCTCAGGTGATCCACCCACCTGGGCCTCCCAAAGTTCAGGGATTACAGACCTGAGCCACTGCGCCCAGCCTCCGTGCCCCATCTTTAATATTTTGTAGCTAGTAACCTTGACTGAGGAAGCCAGCCTTTTGGGGAGAAGTCGGTATCACTGAGGATATTATCAGCTTGGGTGTGGGGTTGGTTTGTGGAGGTGGGGAAAGAATTGATGCCAAATAGACAGTCCTGGTGTTGGCAACATGACAAGTAGAGACAGTCCCCGACTTACAAGGTTCCACTTACAATTTTTGGACTTTACAATGGCATGAAAGTCACACACATACAGTGGAAACCTTATTTCAAATACCCATGCAGCAATTTGGTTTTTTCACTTTCAGTACAGTATATAATAAATTACATGAGGTATTCAACATTTTATTATAAAAAGGCTTTGTATTAGATAGTTTTGCCCAACTGTAGGCTAATGTAAGTGTTCTGAGCATGCTTAAGGTAGGTTAGGCTGAGCTATGATGCGTGATGGGTTGGATATCTTAAATGCATTCTTGACTTACAATATTTTAAATTTACAATGGGTTTATTGATATCGCATAGGTGTGCCTCAACTCTTCTCCAGCGAGGTTCTTATTCTCTGCTGCTGTCCTCAGTTGCCCCCAAAGTTTCCTAACCATAGAATCACTCCAATCTTCAGTGACTAGGAATGGTTCTGCTGAGCTACTTGACTTTTCTTTTCCATTAGTCCTACAAATAAATATTGCTAGGTACGTCAGCACGTTGGAAATAGACAAAAGAACCTTTAGAAAACCCTCATAAGAAGATTTGCAAGAATAAACACAAATTATGAACAGCGGTCACTTCTGGGGAGAGGAACATTTTCACTTTTTACCATTTTTGAAGTGTTTGCATTTTAATGATTGCCTATTAGTTTTCATTAAAAAACACAACGAAATACTTTGGAATCTATAAAAGCTCTATAACTACGCAATGAAAAAAATTAGTATTTCTGCCTTTTGACATTTCTTTGACAATAACTCTTATTGATATCTTCTACCATTATTTTCCTTTTTATGAATTTATATGAAAAGCAGTTTGAAAGACATCATAGACTGGTAGAAACAACCTACCATTTGCAGTCAACTGACATGGATTTGTGTCCCGGTTCCCTTGATTACTTGCTATGTGACCTTAGGTAAATCATTTCACCTTTGTGAGCCTTACTTTCCTATGATATAAGTTTACTAAATACCGCTTATGGGTTCCCCCTAGTCATTCATTGATAGATAAGTTATTATTTCTATTATATGGCAGGATTGCTAGTAATCTCCTAGTATACATTCTTTTTTGTCTTTTACTATGATATGCCAGACCCTACTAGAACTCCTGGCTACCAAAGATATTCCTCAGCCTTTCTTGTAGTTAATGGGATATGAGCAGAACAAGAAGCAAAAAGCATGTCTCTCCCTTGAGCCCTTCCCCCTTTCTGCTTGGTGAAATGCTGACTAAGGAGATGGGTTGGGAATCCACCTTCAATCATGTAGTAGAGGACAACACCACCCAGAATGCAGAAATAGAAGGAATTCGGGCTTTTGACTCTATGAAGCTGTCTTACTATACTATCCCATATTGTTAGACTGTCATATGAAAGCGATATACACTTCTATCTTATTTATACTACTTTTCATAAGTTGGGCTTTTGTTTAGCAGTGAAAGTTGGAATTTGGAATTGCAAGGGGAAACCAGGCTTATTCTATTTTCCTCAGCTATGATGTTTTAATTAATCTTTCTTTAATTCTCCAGTTCAATGATGTCTACTCTTTCATACTTTTTAGTGGCACTATTTCTCTGTGATTTAAACAAACAAGGGATGTCCTAGTAGGAAACCTTAATAAATCTCAGCATATTCTAATTATGACTGATAGTCAGCTTGTTCCTATGGTTGCTTGTAAATATACAATGTCCCGAGTTTGTTTTACTAGAGAAGTGTCCATGAGTTCTATGTGCATGCTATAGTCATATACCACTAGCAGCTTTAATGACATGCTATAGTCAGAGTAAATGATCCTCAAGTATTTTTTTCTATAAAAAGTTTACAACATCTTCAATGAGTCAACCCATCCTTCTTCCCTGGCCATTATTGATCGAAGAAGACAAACTTGATGTGAGGGAGGCCAAGTACCTTGAGAAGACATGGCAACATCTCTGCCCAACAGAGGCACACAGAGAGGAGGAGACCGTGAAGGCTGTATCCTGAATTATGCTGAATTTTAACCCTGTCCTACATCCCTACATCCTATTCTTTAAAGTACAGGATTAGGGTCAAAAATAACTAATGTCACGGCTGGGCACGGTGGCTCACGCCTGTAATCCCAGGACTTTGAGAGGCCGAGGGGTGGATCACCTGAGGTCAGGAGTTCGGGACCAGCCTGATCAATATGGGGAAACCCCATCTCTACTAAAAATACAAAAATTAGCTGGGCGTGGTGGCAGGTGCCTGTAGTCCCAGCCACTTGGTAGGCTGAGACAGGAGAACTGCTTGAACCCAAGAGGTGGAGGTTGCAATAAGCCGAGATCGTGCCACTGCTCTCCAACCTGGGTGATGGAGCAAAACTCTGTCTCAAAACAAAAAACAAACAAACAAACAAAAACTGATGGTACAACTCTCCAGTCATAACCTCACCTTACTTTCATTACCTAAATTATTTGCAACAAACTCTCATTACCAAGGTAATCTGCTATTGACTGTTCATTTGCAATCTTTTTGTTTGTTTGTTTTTGAGAAAGGGTCTTGCTTAGTTGCCCAGACTAGAACATAGTGGTGTGATCACAGCTCACTGTAGCCTCGACCTCCTGGGCTCCAGTGATCCTCCCACCTCAGCCTCTCTAGTGGCTGGGACCACAGACATGCACCACCATATTTGACTATTTATTTTTATTTTTGGAGTGACAAAGTCTCACTGTGTTGCCCAGGCTGGTCTTGAACTCCTAGGCTCAAGGGATCCTCCAACCTCATTTGAGGAATGTTAAGAAATGAGAAGTGCTGAGATTACAGAGGTGGGCCTCTGCACCTGACTGTTCATTGCAATCTTAAAGAACCTTACTCACCAATATATTAATGTCCGCTACTTCTACCTAAGAATTGAGGAAAAAAGATAAAAAGAAAATATGACAGGTACAACCTAGCCTTAGAGTTACGTATCCTGGGCTATCCAGGACAGTCATAGGTTACACAACTGGATTTATATGCTGGATTTATACCCAGCATAATTGTTAAAAATGCCCCTTTTAGGCTCAGAAGTGTTTCAGATGGTCACTCTAACGAGATTAGATGCAAAAGAGATCTTGTGTAAGGCAGAGGATACTTACATGTTGAAATGATGTGGGGGTGACAGAAAAAGTTACAAAATTTTCTTTGCTGGAAGCTTCTAAAATTTATTATCCAACTGAATATTCTAAGAAAATGTGTCATATCCGAGCGGCTGAACAGTAAATTTTGTTTCTGATGCTGTTAGAAGCAGATAAATTTTGAAATGTGTCCTGGGTAAACTGTTGGCCGTAGGGATATATAAATTCATGTTATATATTAATACATCCAGAAGCTCCTAATTCATACTTGGATTATTTTAGTATTTATCCTAATATCTTTAACGAAATCTTAGCTATGTTCTTGATTTTTGTTTATATTTGTTTTTCCTAACCATAAGTACATGTCAGAGTCCATTCAGTGTCACTAAAATAGTCTCAGAGCCATTTGCTACTACCTCTTCTATCATCAGCAACTCTTACGAACAAGTCACAGAGGATGTGCAAGCAAAGCATGCCAGAGATGGAAAATTAAAAATGGAATGCTATCAGTGATTCTTGACTTCAGATCCAATAGCTTTTTGCTAAAGCTGTTTTCATAGGTTTCAGTGCAATATCTGGCCCATACATCTACTTCTTGTTGTTACATTTCATTTCTATTGCTTAATTATAAGCTCCTGGTTCCTTATTTTTCATGATGCAAACTGCTGACTGTTTCCCAATATATCAATTTTCTCCTTGTCTATGGTAATGTCAATTCCCCTCTATATGGTAATATAGCTGCCCAGCTACAGACTAAAGACATTCATCAGTCCCTTTGAAGCCAGGTGTGGCCATCTTATTAAGTCCTTGACTATTGAATATGAAAAGAAGACATGTATATTATTTCTACATTGTTTACTTAGTGACAACTTCTTGCTCTAGACTTGTTTTCTAACCCCTTACTGAAAACTGGAGAACAGATGTGCCAGTCACCCAGCTTTGACCACGAAGATGATGACGATGCCCTGACGCCTTGCTACTTAGAGTGTGGGCTTGGACTAACAGCATCAGCGTCACCCGGGAGCTTTTCAGAAATACAGAATCTCGGACCGGGTGTGGTGGCTCATGCCTGTAATCCCAGCACATTGGGAGGCCAAGGCGGGTGGATCACGAGGTCAGGAGATGGAGACTATCCTGGCTAACACGGTGAAACCCCGTCTCTACTAAAAATACAAAAAATTACCCGGGCATGGTGGCGGGCGCCTGTAGTCCCAGCTACTGGGGAGGCTGAGTCAGGAGAATGGCGAAAACCCGAGGGGCGGAGCTTGCAGTGAGCGGAGATAGCCACTGCACTCCAACCTGACTGACAGAGCGAGACTCCATCTCAAAAAAAAAAAAAAAAAAAAAAGAAAGAAAAGAAAGAAATACAGAATCTCAGGCCCCACTCCAGGCCTGCTGAATGAGAATCTGCATTTTAGCATGATCCACCAGTGTTATAAATTCATGTTAACATTTGAGAAATATTGCCTTAATAGGGTATAATGGAACAACAAAATGGAAGAAATCTAGGTCTATTAATTATTTTGTTGAGCGGAGCTATCTACTAGCTTGGTCTGCCCACCAACGGACTGTTATGAGAAAGCACAGTGAAATTCTATCTTACTAAATCATTGAATTTTGGGGTCTCTTTTTGATCTCTGCTCTAACTCATATAGTTTTTATTTCTTGTAATAAGAAACCTACTTTTTAAAGCTTTGCTGGAGTCTTGTGGAGAAAGAGATGAGAAAGGATGTTATTTCCTTTTGGACTATTCTGGAGTAGTCCCTCCACCTTTTAGAGGAGTACCTAAATTTAACTCAGGCTATGTTGATTTATCTGGGACTGGGTGAGTGGGGAGTGCTCTTACCCCATCCTCCTGAGCATCACTCTCCATATTCCAACTATCATTTTTGGTCTCCTTGAGGATGCTGAGTTAAGAAACTCAATATAAATATTAAATGAGTTGAATACAAAATGTCTCCGGAGATGGTTTCATCATTTTTTTTTTTTCCAGAAGACCCAAATTTGAGCTGGCAGCATTAATCAAATAGACCACATTTATTATAAAGTACATTAGAGCATGCATGCTCTCCTTTTAATATATAGACTCTCACCCACTATTTAACAACCATTTTCTCCTTACTTCTTCCTTTCCATTCCTAGTTTGGTAAATGTGTCCTCTAGACTTGCAATTCCCGTACTTCAAACCAACAAATATTTACTAAATGCCTCTTAAGGCATTGTGCTAGGCATTAGGTTAGATGCTAGATATACAGTAATGATTAAGAAAAACTAGATCTGAGGCCAGGCATGGTGGTTCATGCCTGTAATCCCAGCACTTTGGGAGGCCGAGGTGGGCGGATCACCTGAGGTCACGAGTTCAAGACGAGCCTGGCCAACATAGTGAAACCCATCTCTACTAAAAATATAAAAATTAGCTGGGTGTGGTGATACATGCCTGTAATCCCAGCTATTTGGGAGGCGAAGCACAGGAATTGCTTGAACCCGGGAGGTGGAGGTTGCAGTGAACCGAGACTGCACCACTGCACTCCAGCCTGGGCATGATCTTGGCTCACTGCCATACTACAACCAACCAAACAAACAAACAAACAGAAAACCCAGAAAAAACAGATCTGGACTCTGGCCTCACGCATAGCTTACAGTCTAATTGGGCAGAAGATCAATGAACAAATAATTACACAGCTGAAGAATTTTAAGAAATGAAAAGTACTTAAAATTTTTGTAGTAACGTTTATTGACTGAATAAATGGAGAAAAATAAATTGATCATTAAGCACCTTTCCTCCAAGCCTCCAGGGCAACAAGTAACTCTCCCTTACTTCCCTTTTCCTGCCTTCCTTCCTCATTGCTTTGGGTTCATATTGGTTCTTTTGCCTGTGAAAGAGAAGTTAGATAATTAATCAGCTAAAAATAAGGATTCACAGTTAATGCACTTGGAAAGGGATCAAAAAGGAACTTGGCAAGATAAAAATACAGTCTTGCACCACACAATGTCATTGTGGCCAATGACAGACTGCCTATAGGATGGTGGTTCCATAAGATTAAAATGGAGCTAAAAAATTCCTATTCGCCTAGTGACATTGTAGCTATCATAACGTTGGAGCAAAACACATTACTCCCACGTGTGTGGTGATGCTGGTTGTAAACTAACCTATTGTGCTGCCAGTTGTATAGCACATATGATTATGTGCAGCACATACAATGATGTGTGGTACATAATAGTTTGATAATAATAAACTTACTGGTTTACATATTTACTGTACTATATTTTATCATTATACTAGAGTGGACTCCTTCTATTTATAAAAATAAAAGGAGAATGGCCTAAACCCGGGAGGCAGAGCTTGCAGTGAGCTGAGATCCCGCCACTGCACTCCAGCCTGGGAGACAGAGTGAGACTCCATCTCAAAAATAAAAACTAAAAAAAAATTTAAAAAAATAAAAAGTTAACTGTAAGATGGTCTCAGGCAGGCCTTTAGGAGGTACTCCAAAAGAACGCACTATTATCATAGGAGATGGCAGCTCCATGTGTATTATTGACCCTGAAGACCTTTTAGTGGGACAGGATGCAGTAGTGGAAGATACTGATATTGATGATCCTGACCCTATGTAGGCCTAGGTAAAGTGTGTGTTTGTGCTTAGTTTTTAACTAAAATGTAAAAAAGTTTAAAAAAATGATAAAAGTAGAAAAAAGCTTATAGAATAAAGATATAAAAAATAAAATATTTTTGAACAACTGCAAAATGTATGTTTTAAGATGTGTCATTACAGAAGAGTCACCATGTTAAAAAAAATTGAGTTTATAAAGTAGGTAAGTTACAGTACGCTATGGTTAATTTATTATTAGTGAAAGAAAAATATTTTAAAATAAATTTAGTGTAGTCTAAGTGTAGTGTTTGTAAAGTATACAATACTATACAGAAATGTCTTAGACTTTCACATTTATTCACTACTCACTCACCAACTTACCCAGGGCAACTTCCAGCCCTGTAAGTTTCATTCATAATAAATGCTTTATATAGGTGTGCTATATGATATTTTATTTTTACTGTATTTTCCTATTTTACAACTTTCCTATGTTTAGATACACAAACATTTACCATTGTGCTACAATTGCCTACAGTATTCAATACACTAACATGCTGTACAGGTTTGTAACCTAGGAGCAATAGACTATACCTTATACCCAAGGTGTTAGCAGGCTATATGATCTAGTTTTGTGTAAGTACCTTCTATGATGTTTGCATAACAGGAAAATTGCTTAAGGATGCATTTCTCAGAATGTATCCCCATCATTAAGCAATACATGACTGTAGTTACATTTTGGTGAAAAACTTGTGGCTTACTTTCTTTTCCTTGATATTAGTATACTTATTGTACAAATATATTAAAATTGGGAATACAAAAGGTGTGTTTGTGTGTGTGTTAATCTTTTTAATCACTTTCTATGGGAAGCAAGGTTGCAGTTCATGTGCACATTCCATTCTCTCACTGTGGCTCACTGAGAATGACTAATATCATTTTTCTTCCTTCTAGCCTAATACAAACAAGTCACTGTGACATTCAGTTTCTGATATTTGGTCAATAGATGGCTCAGATTTCTATTTTTGTATTGCCAAACAATTTGAAGCTTTAAATATTATTTTTATTTAGTATTCACACAAGATAATTTTCTTGACGGTATCAGTCAAAGGCCAAGGTCATTTCCACACAATACCACTGACCTTCCTTCAAAATCCATGGATGCAAAAGAATAGATAGTAGAGTGATAATTGGTGAAATAAAGAGGGAGTTGCTCCAGACAGGAGATGGAAGTTGCTGCTATTGAGACCAACAAATGAAACTAAACTGTTTGATTTATCTATTACTGTACAAAAAGCTAAACCAAAAGTTAGTGGTTTAAAACAGCCATATTTTTGCCCATAATTCTCCAATTTGGGCAGGGCATGGTGGTGGCAGCTTATCCCATGCTATGTGGTGCTGGATAGGGTGACTCACCTATGCTGGAGAGTCTAAAGTGGCTTCACTCACATGTCTGGAGCTCCAATGGGGGTGGCTGAAATGTGAGGTGTGACTGGCTTTTTTCTCTTTATACAGCCTGTCTGTCCATCATGGTCAATGAACTCTTTATCAAACAGCATCCTATTAAATCATTTGATTCTCACATCAATCTGTAAGGTTGTGTCTTAAGAACAGAAAAAAAAAATGGAGGCCTTTTACTTAGTCTTGTTTTCCCACTCAACCTGTATTTTTCTTGGAACTATATGTATTTATATATTTCTATAAGCAATTTATTTACTTTAGTTTATTGTAGGTATTCTTATAAACTATCCTAATTCTGCAGTACAGATACAAAAATAAATATATGGTTTGTTACATAAATATGTTACTATTTATCTATCTTAAATCAGGCTCCGGGAGGTTTAGTGACTTGATCAAGGTTATATGCCTAATGCATGACAGAGTCTAACTTGGTACTCAACTTCTCTGAAACCGTGAGAGCTGAATAATAAAATCCTAATCATATTATCTATTTTAGATTTTCTTAAACCCCTAGGTTATAGAAGGACCACATAATTATTAAACATAGAAAAAAATTGAATATAGCAATTTCTTTTTTTTTTTTTTGAGACAGAGTCTTGCTCTATCACCCAGGCTGGAGTGCAGTGGCACTATCTCGGCTCATGGCAACCTCTGCCTCCCGGGTTCAAGTGATTCTCCTGCCTCAGCCTCCTGAGTAGCTGGGATTACAGACACCTGTCACCACGCCTGGCTAATTTTTTGTACTTTTAGTAGAGATGGAGTTTCACTATGTTAGCCAGGCTGGTCTCGAACTCCTGATCTTGTGATCTGCCCGCTTCAGCCTCCCAAAGTCCTGGGTTTACAGGCATGAGACACCATGCCTGGCAGCAAATAATTTTGTAAATTTTTAATTAGGTATAGTCACCATGTTGTAAAATAGAGCTGTTGAACTTATTTTAACTAATTTGAACTTATTTAACAGAAATTTTGTATCTTTTGATCAACGTTTTCCTAAGCCCCCTACCCTCTCCAGCCCCTGGTAACCACCATTCTACTCTCTACCTCTCTGAGTTCAAATTCTTTAGATTCCATATGTGAGATCATGTGGTATGTGTCTTTCTGTGCCTGGCTTATTTCACTTAACAGAATGTCTTTCAGGCTCATTCATGTTGTCACATATGACACAATTTCCTTCCTTTTAAAGACTAAATAGTATTCCATTGTGTACATGTACCACACTTTCTTTATTCATTCATTCATTGCTGGACACTTAGGTTGATTCCAAATCTTGGCTGTTGTGAATAGTGCTTCAATGAATGTGGAAGTGCAGCTGTCTCTTCTATTGCACATACTGATTTCATTTCCTTTAGATATATACTCAGTAGTGAGATTGCTAGATCGTATCATGGGGTCTACTTTCAATTTTTTGAAGACCCTCCATACTGTTTTTTCATAATGAGTGTTCTAATTTACATTCCCACAAGCAGTGTATAAGGGTTTCCTTTTTTCCCCTTTTTTTTTTTTTTTTTTGAGGCGGAGTCTCGTCGCCCGGGCTGGAGTGCAGTGGCCGGATCTCGGCTCACTGCAAGCTCCGCCTCCCGGATTTGCGCCATTCTCCTGCCTCAGCCTCCCGAATAGCTGGGACTACAGGCGCCCGCCACCTCGCCCGGCTAGTTTTTGTATTTTTAGTAGAGACGAGGTTTCACCGTGTTAGCCAGGATGGTCTCGATCTCCTGACCTCGTGATCCGCCCGTCTCGGCCTCCCAAAGTGCTGGGATTACAGGCTTGAGCCACCGCGCCCGGCCAACATGTTATCTTTCATCTTTGCAATAATAGCTATTCTGATAGCTGCGAGGTGATCTCTCTCACTATGGTTTTAATTTGCATTTCTCTGTTGATTAGTGATCCTGAACATTTTTTTTATATACTTGTTGGCCACTTATGTGTCTTATTTTGAGAAATACCTATTCAAACCATTTACCCATTTTTATATTAGATTGTTTTCTTACTATTGAGTTGAGTTTCTTATATATTTTGAATATTAACATCTCATCAGATGTATAACAGATAATTTTACAAAGTAATATCTTATTTAAACTCCAGTTTACTTGAATTGCATTCAGTAAATACTTACTCAGCGATTACTCCATGCCAGGTGCTGATCCGTGTGCTTAGACCACATCTCTGAACAAAACAGATATTCCCGCCCTCGCAGAACTTACTCCCTAAAAGCGACACTTAGTAAACAAAACAACCAGATCATTTCACTGTGGGAAGAAGAATTTGCTAATGTTGTTGTGCAGAGATTGAGCAGGAACTTACAGTGATGATTTCATGGTATTAGTTTTTAAAAAAATTGTTGTTAAAGAAAAATTGAACTCTGCCAATCTCTACTTAATTGAGAAATCTGTGTGAGTTTTACCCTTGGTGATGTCTCTTTAAGCCCTTGAACTTCTCTGTCAATGATTTTTATGTAGATTCACAATTAAAAATCTAAAATGTTCTTCATGTCCCCACCACTACTCCTCTCAGGCTGACCCTGAGAAGACAGACTGCCAATACTTCATGCATGACCCTTAATTTTATTCTTACCCTTCACAGTTGAACACAAATATTAGCTTAAGTCCAATAATCATCTATTTGAGATGTAGATCTGCCATTTAGGGGATATCTTTTATTATGTCAAAATCAATTTTTTGTTATGTCTTTTCACACATTAGAAAGGCAAATGCAATTAGCTATTCAAATAATAAAACAAGCAAAAATTGCTGCATAAAGATAATGACGCCATAAAGATAATGACGCCATCCTAATTGAACCCACAAATCCTGGCCGAAGGCACCACTAGTTGAGAGTTCAAATTCATGCTCACTGGGTGATATGTGGAAACTGTTATTAGTTTAGTGAGTGTCAATGTGCAATGTATAAGATTTCACACATTAAAAAGATACAAAGTTGAAGTGGGGCACAGTGGCTCACGCCTGTAATCCCAGCACTTTGGGAGGCTGAGGCAGGTGGATCATAAGGTCAGGAGTTCGAGACCAGCCTGACCAACATGGTGAAACCCCTTCTCTACAAAAATTACAAAAATTAGCTGGGTGTGGTGGCGGGTGCCTATAATCCCTGCTACTCAGGAGGCTGAGGCAGGAGAATCGCTTGAACCCAGGAGGCAGAGGTTGCAGTGAGTCGATATTGTGCCACTGCACTCCAGCCTGGGCAATAGAGCGAGACTCCATCTCAAAAACAAAAACAAAAACAAAAGATACAAATTTGGAAATTTGAGAACCATCTTTAAGAGAATAGCTCCTGATCCTGAAGTTCTTACAATTCAGCTATGAAGGCCAGATAGATATTTTAAAATGTCAGGAAACAATAAGGTCACAAGGGAAAAAAACCAAAGAAATGATACAAGGACCAAACTGATGGATGGAGTAGCAAACAGGATATTTTGATGCAGATGATATACTAGGTGCTTGATAACATTACCTCATTTAGTCTTCATGACAACACAGTTTTACTAATTAGAATTTTGAATAACAAGCAAGGGCCATTAAGGAACTTTCTTACAGACACTTGGTTAGAAAGGAAGAAAACCAGTTTGCCTACCTTTAAAGCTTGAATTATGAACATTTAAATTGATTAACAATTCAAATTGCACTGGATCCAATTGAATTGAACATTTCCCAGGTCTTTCCAGCTTTTTCATAAGGCTTTGAAGATACCATGAAGGAATGTACTTGGAATTAGAACCACCAGATTTTGAACCCTGACTGTGCTACTTCCTACCGGCAACACTTTGCATCAGTCTGTTTCACATCTTCAAAATAGGAAGGATGATACCTACCACATACACAGCCTATGGGTACATACTAGACACCTCTGTGAATGGGGTCAACAAGGTGCTTGGTCCACAGAATGCCCTGAGTAAAAACATGCAAGGTGAATAGGTCCAATCGTTATTCCTTCTCCATTTGAGGCTGGAAACAATGGAAGATCAACAGTCATCCCAGTCTGGTTCTTATAGGTTGAAGAAGAAGATGAACAGTTATCCTAGTCTGGTTCACAGGCTCAAGAGGCGCTTGAAACAGCTTTTTAAATGAGGTTTGGGAGTTCTTTGTAGATTTCAATTACCCATCTTACTGCTGGACCTCATTAGCACACATAATTGGAAACTGGCTCTGTATAATAAGGACAACAGGAGTCTCCAGCTCTGAGGCAGTTACTCTGGTGTTACTCACTCCCCGCCCCCTCATGAACACCCCAGTGGTCGCTCCTCAGACACAACCTCAGAAGCCAGGGAAAAGAACCAAAATTCTTCCATTTCTATATTTTCTGTGGGAGTCTATATGGGAGATTTTTGTTTTACACCATATATTTGTGACATATGAATACACAATGGCAATATAAAAGGTCTTACGGAAATCTTCAATATTGGTTTCCTCAGAACACATATTCTTTTTTTTTTTTTTTTGAGATGGAGTCTCGCTCTGTCACACAGGCTGGAGTGCAGTGGTATGATCTCGGCTCACTGCAAACTCTGCCTCCCGAGTTCACGCCATTCTCCTGCCTCAGCCTCCCGAGTAGTTGGGACTACAGGCGCCCGCCACCATGCCCGGCTAATTTTTTGTATTTTTAGTAGAGACAGGGTTTCACTGCGTTAGCCAGGATGGTCTCGATCTCCTGACCTCGTGATCTGCCCGCCTTGGCCTCCCAAAGTGCTGGGATTACAGGTGTGAGCCACCACGCCTGGCCAGAACACAGATTCTGAGGGGAGACAATGTTGCAGCCAAGAAGGTGAAAGTTGGTTCTTAGGAAGGTTAAAAGAAATCTTAAATATAAAAATGTTTTGGGGCCCTTCATCGTACGTAAACAGATATAAGGCATATACTTGGTATTAAAATTTCATGGGGAGTGAATGATCAGAAAAGATCTAAAAAGGCTACTTAATGGGCAGAGAGTAGGGATAAAAGCAGGAAAAAATGTTGCGATAACATGGCCTTAGAAAGAGCATGAAGTTCTCCAGATCCGTTTTTGGCTCCAGGAAAGAGGCAGAAGATAGCTATTCTTGCTGCTCCATTCTCTGTTACAGGTGGTTCTGGTTCATTATGACAATGACTAAAGGGGAGGGTTCTGAAGACAGGCGGCTTGTTTTGAAGCCCAGTTCAGTCAGATAGCTCTGTAACATCTTGAGCTGGTTAATTAATGTCTCAATGCCTCATATTTTTTCATCTGCAAAATGACTACTGTAATATCGAGCATTTCATGTTGTTGTGAGGGATATAGGACCAAGCCTACATTTTGAAAAAGATAGGAGCAGAAGCCACTCTGCCTTTGTGAAAGAGCTCTGGTTCCCTTTAATCCACATTCTCTAGGTGATCAAATCCTTCAACATACTTAAAAAAAAAAAACTGTGGGCAGGGTGCAGTGGCCACCTGTGAGATCGTAATCTCAGCACTTTGGGAGACCGAGTTGGTAGGATCACTTGAAGTCTGGAGTTTGAGCCTGGCCAACATAGTGAAACCCCAATTCTACTAAAGAAATACAAGGATTAGCTGGGTGTGGTGGTACACACCTGTATTCTCAGATACTCAGGAGGCTGAGGCAGAAGAATCACTTGAATCTGGGAGGTGGAGGCTACAGTGAGCCAAGATCGTGCCACTGCACTCCAGCCTGGGCAACAGTGAGATTCCATCTTAAAAAAAACAAAAAACAAAAATCAACTTTGATAATTTTGAAAAATAGAGTAGATAGAGTAGCTAGAAATAGAATATGTGGTTGGGGGTGGCAGCTCACACCTGTAATTCCAGTATTTTGGGAGGCTAAGGTGATCCCTGCCTCAAGGAATCCCTTGAGTCCAGGGGTTCCAGGTTATAGTGAGATATAATCACACCACTGCACTCCAGTTGGTGACAGAGCAAGACCCTGTCCCTTATAAACAACAACAAAAAGGATAGAATATAGAAAAGAACAGACATAGTATGTATTTCCATACCATGAAGAGTTCATTCGTGTTAGTATTTTGTCATATTTATGTTCTATCTTTAGTGTATAAAATTTAAAATCATGCAAGTTTTATATATATATATACACATATATATTACACACACACACACACACACACACCCTCCCTTTGTTCCTTCTTTACTCCCAATCCTACCCTAATGAAGTTTTTGAAAGTGCCTACTGACTGCCCGGTATGATTTTCTGAGTGATGTTCTTTCTGAATGGATAGCCTGAGGGACCAGCCATCTCTAGATTCATAAGTCTTTACCCAAACAAGGTAAACATTTCATTCAGGTTAAGGCTAAACTGACATTTTCTCCATTAGTTGGAACAACATTTCTTATGCACCTATTATATGCCAGACAATTTTTAACTGGGAGCAAAACTGTAGCTCCAGGCCTAGACATTAGTTTTTCAAAATGAAAATCCAGGTAGCTGGAGTGAGTTAAGTCAGTCCTCATACTTGAGGTGACATTGCAGATATGTCTCACAAATGCTAATGGATAACTCACTTCTCCTATAAAAACAAATCCTAAAAGCCAAGTGTGATGACAGGCACCTGTAGTTCCAACTACTCAGCTACTCAAGAGGCTGAGGTGGGAGAATCACTTGAGCCCAGGAATTCCATGTCAGCTTGGACAACATAACAAAAGCCCGTTTCTAATAAAATAAAATAAACCCCAAATCTCATGGTGGCACTGGAATTATTTGCAGATAACTCAGTCCATTTGGCTTTCAAAGTAGGTCTCAGCAAAGGAAGACGTAAGCTACTGGTTTAGGATTAGAGCTGGGAATCACACTGGTCTGGACACTTGGTTTGCCAGTCCTCCTGGTAGTGGAGAATTCTGTGACTGGCAAATGCCTAGGAGGCAAAGGAGCGAAAGTCTTGAGTCCTGAGAGAGACAACCCTTGGGTTCCTTAGGCACTAGGCAGTGGCCCAAGGGACTGGGATCTTATGTAAATGGCAGAGCACCCCAGGAGCCTCAGGTATGCTTATCTGCTCATCTGATGGGGCCAGGGAGACAATCTGTTTAGATAACAGGTTGCAAGATAATGGACTCTGCTGGGAATGGCATGTTCCCTCCTGGGGGGTAACCCTTAGATCTTGGAATTTGGCTGAGAGCATGGTGCTCCTGCAGAGGTCTGAAAAACAGCTGTGGAGTGCCTCACATGGGCTTCATTATGGCCTGAAAGTGTTCTCTCTCTCCATTGCCCACCTCCCCCAACCCATCTACTCTAAAAGCAAAAAAAAAAAAAAAAAAAAAAAAAAAATTTAAATATTTTGGAGCCACCCACTAAATAGTAATTATAGATGGTAGTAACTAATTACACTATCATCTATCATGTTTTAAGTGCTTCTGGAAGGCCAGACCCAGTGTCAGGTTGCTCTCACGACCCTGAGAATCCAGAGGAGGGGTCTCCATGTGACAGATGAGACCTGCACAGGTAGAGAACTTCGTTCTTTCACTCACTTGCTCACTATTCAGAAAATGTTTATTGAGCCTTTTCTATATTCTAAGAAACTGTGCTGCTGCCTCAAAGAGTTCATAGTTTCCCACAGCTAACAAGGGGAAGTGATATAACAAAAAGTTGCATTTGATTTGATTTGATTGAAATTGGTGGAGAAGGGTGGCCTCTATACCAGAGAGGAAATGCTGTGGCACTGGGTTTTGAGCGCAAGTCAAAAGAAAAATATCTCCTTAAACAAACTCTGGCATGGAAGGAGGTGGGATGGGGAATATATGGAGCTAAATGTATTTTTGGAACATGCAAAGAAGAAAAAAAACAAAACAAAAAAGCCCAACTTAGTACTTATTTTTCCAGCATTCTTTCCTTGATCTCTTTCCTAGCACCTTGTGCTAACCTCTATCTTAGAACAGTACTTGTAAAATACTTGTCTGTTTCCAACAAACTGCAAACAGATTGTAGTCAGACTCCTTACAGGTACAGGATATTCTATTTAACTTTTTTTCTTTAGTACCTGAAGCAGTTAAAAAAGCTCTTTTAATGTGAATGAAATGAAGAGATGACTGAGTGAATAAATGGATAGATGAATAGATGGTTGGAAATCTCTTTTAATTTAAATAAAATGAATGGATGACTGACTGAATGAATACATGAATGGAAGCATGGATGGGTGGGTGGGTGGATGGATGGATGGATGGATGGACGGATAGAGGGATGGATTTCTCTTGGGTGATTCTCCTATACACATAAGAACAGACATACAGATTCACACAGAGAACAAAATCACACAAATGTATATATATTCCCAGAGAAACACACATATGAAGACAATGTTCTCATTACCAAAGCCCTCTTTTCTCTTGGCCTAGGCATCTTATGTGGCCACCTCACCTATCCCCATTCATCTCCTAAGCTCAATTCTATCAACTAAGCCCTCTCCACCACCACCACCATTCTAACCTCCCTCTCTCAACTGATACAGGTAATGGCGAGCTGGCAGGTTGATCTAACAGTATGCCTGGAAGACCAGGGGAGCTTCCAGAAGTCCTGGCTTTTTGGCTTTCTACGGCTGTAGAAGGGATTTGTCCCACCTATGTTGTCTGTTAATACAGGTTCTTATTTGGGGCAATTTAAACCTGGGCAGGAGAAAGGGAGGCAAGCTCCTGAAAGTGATATTCAGATAGGATGCAGATGTGAGGACTACTGAGTTTCCTCAAAGTCCAGGCCCTCTTAGGTGTGAAGGAAACAGAGAGGAACTAACTTTTAAAATGTCTTTGATGTCCCAAACATTCTGCTAGATGTTTAAGTGAGATGGCTCATCTAATCACCATGAAAATGAAAGTTTCCACAGAGGTGCTATTATTCTCATTTTGCAAATGAGGAAGCTGAGGCTGAGAATGAAAAGGGACTTGGCCAAAGTAATAGCTAAGAAGTGACTACCACCGGCTTAGGAACTATTCGGACTCCTGATACTGAGGCCAACAGACACATTTCATTTCTTTCTTCCAGGCCATATTTTTTCACTGAATATTTACCAAGTGTCTACTAGATGTACAAAGTACTATTCCTAGTATTACTGGAAACCCAAACATGGCGTAGAACCAGTCTTTGTCTTTAAAGCATGTATATTAGGCCAGACACGGTGGCTCATGCCTGTAATCCCAGCACTTTGAGAGACCAAAGCGGGAAGATATTTGAGGTCAGGAGTTCAAGACCAGCCTGGCCAACATGGTGAAACCCTGTCTCTACTAAAAATACAAAAATTAGCCAGGTGTGGTGGTGGGTGGCTATAATCCTAGTTACTCAGAGGCTGAGGCAAGAGAATTGCTTGAGCTCAGGAGGCAGAGGTTTCAGTGAGCCAAGATTGCGCCACTGCACTCCAGTCTGAGCGACAGAATGAGACCCCGTTTCAAAAAAAAAAAAAAAACGTAGGCCGGGAGCGGTGGCTCACACCTGTAATCCCAGCACTTTAGGAGGCCAAAGTGGGCAGATCATGAGGTCAGGAGATGAAGACCATCCTGGCCAACATGGTGAAACTCCATCTCTACTAAAAATGCAAAAAATTAGTTGGGCGTGGTGGTGTGGGCCTATAATCCCAGCTATTTGGGAGGCTGAGGCAGAAGAATCACTTGAACCAGGGAGTCAGAGGTTGCAGTGAGCCAAGATCATTCTACTGCACTGCAGCCTGGCAACAAAACAAGACTCTGTTTAAAAAAAAAAAAAAAAATATATATATATATATATATGAATATGACAGAGGAAACAAATGATACATTGTTGTAAGATATATGAGGGAAATGCTCTAAAAGAGGTATCAGCAAATTTCTCAGAAGGTTGGAAGGACAGAACACTTCTTATTGAAGGAAAAATGCAGCATGCAGGTGGGTCTTGAAGGGTGAGTCTTATTTTCCCAGAAGGAGATGATGTTGTTGGAGAGAAAAAAGCTTTTTCTCTACCGTCTTATGGTTAGTGCTTGAGGGTCTGCATATTAAACTGACAAAAGACAGATTAGCAAGCCAAAAGACAGATTTTTGTTCACATATATCAATTGTATGTGGGCATTCATAACCACTCAAGGAGGCAGTTGTTAATAGAATTTGGAGTGTGTATAATATCTTAACAGAAGAAGGGTACTTATGGGAAAACAAATGACTTTTAGGAAAGATAAATGGGCCCTTAGGAGTGCTGGGCTCAGAACATGATACCCCAAAGTATGGCACGTTGACATGCTGAGTACTTTGAACTGAAGGATATTGGAAGGACCTCAGAAACAGGGTTTCTCTGACCTCTTCCTACCCTCCTATCTCCTGTCTTTTTTTCTTCCCCTAAGTAAGTGAGTCATTGAAACCAGAATTCCTCTTCCCCAAGGTGGGTCGTAGAAACCAGAACTCCTCTTCCTCCAAGCATGCCATAAAACCCAGAAAGGCCACTCTTCTCCTTCTGCCTTGAAGAATCTCATTCCAGAGGAGTCCAGTCCTGTACCCAGGATGAACGAATGTTACGTAGGGAGGCCGAGAAGAATCTGAACAGAAAGGCAGGCCTGACCGGGTTTCCCCTGTCAGTCTATCAGCATTAGATAATACCTTTTTCTCTAATCACATTTCTATATGACTGTCAGTTCTTCATCAAACCTAAGCATAAAAATAGACAATTTTCCCTGGGTCTTTGGCTTTTTATTTCTCAAGGCTCCCGTGTCACATAAAACTTTGGTTAAACACATTTGTCATGCTTTTCTCTTATTTTCTTGTCTTTTGTTATAGGAGTGTTGGCCATGATCCTTTCGATGGGTAAGGAAAGGTATTACACCTTTCCTCTTCTACAGGAGGATAGATGGGAGACACCATAATTGTGTGACAATGTCTGTTTGTTTGGGTAGGGAGCTGACGTCTAGTGTCTGATAAGAGATTCAGTCTTCCCTGGTTGCTACCAAAGAAGGGATTTACAATGACAGTTTCGTTATCTTGACTTCTAATGGGAGGCTCTGCTCTTAGGCAGATAATGAAGGAACAAAAGCACATTCTCGAATGTTTTTAACTCAAAACAACTTTTATGCCACAATAAAATATTTTAGACTCCCTTAATACAGAGAAGGGCAAAAATGTCTGAATACTTATTACTACCTTGTGAACATTATGCCAGGAATATCTGTTACCTTATATGAAGCAGGATGTTTTGACAGGGCTCCTTTGACTCCCTGGCATTTAGAGATCTGAAAAAGCAACCATTACGTTTATAGCTCCTTCTTCTTCCAGTCATTATCATTGTCATCATTATCATCACTGTAGGGAAAGAAAGAGGGTGATCTCTTTCCTCCATATCATAAGCTGTCACCCTTATAATGAAAGGTTAACAAGAGAAAAGCATAATACAGTTATTTAAACCTGGCCAGGCGCGGTGACCCAGCACTTTGGGAGGCCGACGCAGGTGGATCACCTGAGGTCAGAAGTTCAAGAACAGACTGGCTAACACAGTGAAACCCCATCTCTACTAAAAATACACAAAATTAGCCGGGCATGGTGGCACAGTGCACGTAATCCCAATTACTCAGGAGGCAGGAGAATAGCTTGAACCCTGGAGGCAGAGGTTGCAGTGAGCAGAGATCGTGCCACTATATTCCAGCCTGACGACAGAGCAAGACTTTGTCTGAAAAACAAAAATAATAATAAATAAAATAATTTAATTCTAATTTTACATGACACAGGAGGCTTCAGAATGAAGACCAAAAGAGAAAAGGAAAACTATTCATTTTTATGTTTAGGTTATAAGAAGTGAGAACAGCTGTGTAGAAATGTGATTGGACAAAACGTGTATGAACTGATGGCAATAGACAGAGTGGGGAAATCCAGCAAGGGCTATCGATTCAGATTCTTCTTAGCCTTACTGTGCAGCATTCATTCCTTCTGCATACAGGGCAGAATTCTTTCTGGCTGGGAGTCTTATGACCTACAATCTAACAGGAAGGGCTGAAGAGATTTTTTATGGCTCGTTCTTACACAGAAAGGTGGGGGAAGGTTAGAGTAATATTTTTAGGTATTATGGCTAGCTTTGGGGAAAAGGGGTTTTTATGTCTATGACCTGCCTTGGGGAAGAGGAATATAGTTTCTATGGCTTACCTTGGGGAGAATGACAGAAGAGACACAGAAGGACAGGAGAAGGTCAGAGACGAATCTTCCTTCTGAGCCTTTATTTTGGGGTATGATTTCTGAACCCTAGTGACATCATCATCATCATCATCATCATCATCATCATCATCATCATCTCATGCTCACTCTTCCTCGAGCCTGAGGTCAGAGGTAAACTGTTTGAAGAATTGATATGAAGGTCAGCACTGGGGTGGTAAGTGATAATTGACACATTACTTGAGTTTTATATTAAAAATCTAAAAGTTGGTCTTTTTTGGAGGGCCTCGTGGAACTATGTGTTGTGTCAGGGGAGTTTTTAGGAGTCAACACCGTGGCGGAAGACATGGAGACCAAATCAAGAACTACAGGACTGCCCCTTATGGCAGCAACTTCCTCAGCCGGAACTAGGCCAGGAACTACTGATAGACCTACCCGGACTTCCACTGCTGCCAGAAGGCAATGACTGCTAAAGGGGTTGATGCCTCTGTGGGTGAATGGTACTTGTGGACAAGACTCTCTGCCCTATATTCTGAGTCTGAGCCTGGGACAAGTACCAGGCAGAAGGCATGTTTCCTGGAAAGATCTGAGCTTGCTCCACCCCACCTCTCCTCTGTCCTTTGTTCTTCTCCCAGGGTGGTAAAGAGGGACCTGAGTACATAGTGATCCCTATCCTGGGACCCTGAATCATGACTTAACTAGCAATAATAACTCATTGAAGCTGTGTGTGATGGCATGCACCTGCAGTTCCAGCTACTTGGGAGGCTGAGGCAGGAGGATGGCTTGAGCCCAGGAATTCGTGTCCATAATGCACAATAATTGTGCCTGTAAATAGCCACTGTACTCCAGCCTGGGCAACATAGAGAGACTCTTTTTCTAAAACAAACAAACAAAACAAAAAACAACAAAAATACCCATTGAAAATGTGTAAAAAAATATCTAAAAGTTTTGGTTTTTTTATTTTTTTATTTTTTTAATTTTTTTAAGGTCATAGAATAGGAGTAAATGCTAAATGTCTCTGGCATTACAAATACTCATATACCTATCTTATAGGCCATGAGGAAATGTCTTTTTGTCTTCTAGAGGTTCTGACCTCAATGCATCATGTCCAGCAAGAATGACAGGGTCACTTGAAATAAAATTCTTAGAGGAATGAATCTCAGGTCTATAACCTGGATAGCTTTATTTAAAAAAAAAAAATACAAATAGGTGATGGGTATAAGAATGAATTTCTGATTTCTTATTTCCAGAAGCTGCAATCTTGGCCTGCAAATCTCAAGCTATAAAGTAGAATGATGAATTTTCTGAGAAGAAACACAGGTATAGATTTAACTCTTGGAAAATGAGGGCAGAAACACATCAAAAGGGGACCCCTGGAGTGAGAAGCATTAAAGATGAATTCTTTCTAGAACTAAAACAGCCTGGAATTTTGACACATTCTGCAACTGACACCCAGTGAGCCCTCAGGGTATGGAAACAATACTTAAGAATTTTTTTAGTGTCTTAGACTTATTTGAGGAAAAGAAGGAAGGTGTAATTATTGCAATAAAACTTTTTTAAAGGTTTAATAAACTCTTAATAACTTAGCCTAGTCAAAGTTCTGAAAATTATTGCTTCAAAAATTATAACCATTATAAATATAATTTTTTATAATATTTTTATGACTTCTGAGAAGTTCACAGGGATTTCATTTGAAACAATAATATCCACCACTTGGTATGTTCACTGATGACTTGTAAATTGGCAAGTCTCTAAAAAACAGGCTAGTGCTTGAAAATATGTTTTGCAGATTAATCTTTTTCCCAACATGAATTTGCAATGCAAGTCCTTTCTTGTAATAGTACAAAATGAAGAAAACAGATATTTTAAAAGAAAATTAAATTTTTAAATGAAATAAAAATATGCAGTAGGACCATTGACTGCTAGTCTCTAGGATATATTTGTGGAAATTTGAAGAAAGCCCTTTTTCTTTAGGATGTATCTAGGATGTAACTAGTGACAGGGTTCAGGACATGATACCCCAAAATATAGCACCTTGGCATTTGAGAAAACAGCAGAAACAGGAAGCCCAGCCTCACCGTCCTCTGGTCTTTCTCCCCCAAAGAAGGTTCTCTCTGTCTTTATTTCTTCTTCCCTGAACACCCTCATGTGATAGGTGTCCACTCCCATACCCCCAGAGAGAAAGAATGTCATCAGGGGACACCAAGAAGAAAGTGAACAAGCCAGCCTTGCTATATTCCTCCCAGTTTATTGCCATTAGATCACACCCTTTTGTCCTCCAATCATACTTCTGCATAATTGTCCACAAAAAGACACAAATTCCCTCATTTCTTTGAGTCTTCATTTACAAAGGCTTCTGTGTCACATAAAACTTACACTAAATACATTTATATGCCTTTCTCTTATTACTCTGTCTTTGTTATAGGGATCTTAGCCCTGAACCTTGGGATGGGTAAGGGAAAGATGTCACGTTTTCTGACCTACAATAGCAAGGCCACAGAGAATACAGCTTGACAAGAGGAACGTGGGGTGGGTTTTAGCCCTTACCCACTTTCTACTGTACGCTCTTCTGTATGATACAACATGCCCAAGATTATTGTATGTCTGCCCTGCAAAGTGACACGAAAATGTGTTAATACACACACTCTCTCTCTCTCTTATGCGGCAGAGAATACACAAGGAATTGGCAACACTGGGAGCCTCTGGGGAGGAAAACTGGGTGAGAAGGGTGGGAAAGACATTTCCTTGCATAACCTTTGCATTGGTGCTTTTTGAATTGTGTAATTGTTGTACATACATATTACTTATTTAAAATAAAATAAAATAAGCCAGGTGTGGTGGCACATGCCTGTGGTTCCAGCTACTCAGAAGGCTGAGATGGGAGGATCCCTTGAGCTCAGGAGTTTGAGGCCGCAGTGAGCCAAGATTGTGCCATTGCACTCCAGCCTGGGCCACAGAGTGAACCTCCATATATTAAAAAAAAAAAAAAAGGACAGGAGCGTTTGCTTAGAAGTAGAGAATAAAAAAAACACACACATGAATCTTAAGAAGCACAGTGTGCTGTAAGGAGTAACAACAGTACTTCAACTACAGGGCCTGAATCACATTCAGTGAACAGACATTGGAGTCCTGAGGAGATATTTCAAGTGGGGAGAGAATGGGGAGTCAAGGGCCAGTCAAGGTCAGCAAGGGGACTCTGAGAACTCACTAGGCCTGTTTGGCTGCATTGTGGGTCTGTGCAGGGTGGGATGGTAGGAGTCTGGAACCACAATATGGAACACCTAAGTTTCTAGGCTGAGGTGTATAAAGTTTGCACAGTAGATAAAAAAATGAAAGACTTTTAGCTGGAGATGGCATCTGATCTCTTCTCTAACAAATTTAGGTATTATAGGCTTTCTTGGGGAAAAAAAAAGTTTTTACAAATAAAAAGTTTTTATTACATTAGCAAACACCAGCAATATTATTTCTGAGATTTATTCTTTTAAAAATACTTTTTTCTCAATTTTTTTGCACTAAGTAGAAACCGGAGTAATCAACTACATTTTATTGTTGACTTTGAAATGCAGTAGAAATCAGAAAGGTTTTATTTTTATTTATTTATATTTTTAGAGACAGGGACCGCCTCTGTCACCCAGGCAAGTGTGCAGTGGCAGGCTCATTGCTCACTGCAGCCTTACATTCCCGGGACGCAAGCAGTTCTCCAGCCTCAGCCTCCCAAGGAGCTAGGACTATATGTGTGCAATATCTTGCCAAGCTAACTTTATTTTTATATTTTGTAGAGACAAGATCTCCCTATGTTGCCCAGGCTGGTCTTGAGCTCCTGGACTCAAGCAAGTCTCCTGTCTTGGTCTCCTAAAGTGCTGGGATTACAGATGTGAGCCACCATACTTGGCTCCAAAAAGTTTAATTCCCAACTCTGACAAGCAAGAAAACTCCAGTAAAACAAAATAAATAAGATCAAGAAAAGAGAACCTAGTAATGACAAAAAATGTTGAAACCAGAAAATATGATTCTTTACAAGTCAGGATTTGAGTGATTATTATGGAAATAAAAATAGACTTTCAAATCTGAGATTATGAATTTCTGTCTAGTAGGAGTTTCTTTCTTCTCTTTAAACCTTTAAATATATTAATTTAAACTTTCATGTGCATAAATGTTTTTTATAGATTATTTTCAGTAAATGAACTGTGTGTATCATATACAGATCTGGAGGAATAGAAAGTGTATTTAAATTAAAATGAGAAGCTTAAATTGGATAGATGTGAATGAAATGCCGCATAGAAGGTATCCATAGAAACCACTTAAAATAAAGAGAAATGTTAATTCTCTTTGTAAATTGAGCTCCCAGAATCAAAATGAGCTTGAGACATTTAATGTAGGTAGGATACTCTTTGGCCTTATCTATACGAAACACACTAATTGACAATTATATTTTTTGGCCATGGTCTCAGCTGATAGTCACAACCAATTTGTAGCCACAGAGTTGATAGGATTCGGCTAGTAAAATTGCTAAGCCACATTGGTTCAACTTGTTGATTTAATCAGGTGTGTGATCAGAGATTCATGACTGCAGTGTCCCAACCTTTTGGCAGTTTCTTGACAACACAAAAGAATTACATTTTAGCTACCATCTAATAGTGATTATAAAGTAATTGGTGGACACCACTAAACATCATTTATAAAAGAAAAAATTTTCCTTTGTAAACTTCCCAACAAAAGTTTCCATTTTCCACATACCTTTCCAGGCCCCAACACAAACAGAGATATTTTACATTGCAGTTGTCAGAGTGTTCAGAATCCAACATTCTGCTTCTGTTGATATAAATATAATGTTAACATTTTTCTGGTTGCTACATTTTCTCTTAATTTCTCAATTTTTCTTTGTAATGATCACAGATGATACCACTAAGTTGATCATTTTAGAAATACTATTCATTATTACTAAATGTAATAATCAATTAATTGCTAACTGTGTAGTTTTTCCTACTCTTCCCATTATGGTAGTTCTCTTTCATATTCTAGCTGATATATTCTAGATCTGCCATTGGTAATAGCCTCAGACATGCTCCTATATTTGGCCTCGGGACATAATCTTTTTTTTTTTTTCCTGAGACTGGGTCTCACTCTGTTGCCCAGACTGGAGTGCAGTGGTGCAATTATGGCTCACTGTGACTTCAATCTCCCAGTCTCAGGTGATCCTCCCTTCTCAGCCTCCCCAGGAGTAGCTGGGACTACAAGTATGCACCACCATGCCCAGCTAATTTTTGTACTTTTTGTACAGACTGGGTTTCATCATGTTGCCCAGGCTGGTCTCAAACTCCTAGGCCCAAGCAATCTGCCCATCTTGGCCTCCCAAAATGCTGAGATTATAGGCGTGAGACACCATGCCTGGCCAGGACATCTTTACACTCTTTTTTTTTTTTTTTTTTTAGATGGAATTTCACTCTTGTTGCCCAGGCTGGAGTGCAGTGGCACCATCTTGGCTCACTGCAACCTCTTCCTCCTGGCTTCAAGCGATTCTCCTGCCTCAGCCTCCCGAGTAGCTAGGATTACAGGTGCCTGCCACCACGCCTGGCTAATTCTTGTATTTTTAGTAGAGATGGAGTTTCACCATGTTGGCCAGGCAGGTCTCGAACTCCTGACCTCAGGTGATCTGCCCACCTCAGCCTTCCAAATTGCCGGGATTACAGGCATGAGCTATAGCGCCCAGCTCCCAGCGTGAGCAACACAGAAGACGGGTGATTTCTGCATTTCCAACTGAGGTACGGGATTCATATTGGGGCTTGTCAGACAGTGGGTGCAGCCCATGGATTGTGAGCCAAAGTAAGGCAAGGCATCGCCTCACCCAGGAAGTGCAAGGGGTTGGGGAATTCCCTTTCCTAACCAAGGGAAGCTGGGAAATCAGGACATTCCCACCCTAATACTGTGCTTTTCCAACGATCTTAGCAAATGGCACACCAGGAGATTATATCCCATGCCTGGCTGGGAGGGTCCCACGCCCATGGAGCCTCTCTCACTGCTAGCAAAGCAGTCTGAGATCAAACTGCAAGGCGGCAGCAGGGATGAGGGAGGGGTGTCCACCATTGCTGAGGCTTGAGTAGGTAAACAAAGCAGCCAGGAAGCTCAAACTGGGTGGAGCCCATAGCAACTCAAGGAGGCCTGCCTGCCTCTCTAGACTCCACCTCTGAAGGCAGGGCATAACTGAACAAAAGGCAGCAGAAACTTCTACAGACTTAAACGTCCCTGTCTGACAGCTTTGAAGAGAGCAGTGGTTTTCCCAGCACAGAGTTTGAGATCTGAGAATGGACAGACTGCCTCCTCAGATGGGTCCCTGACCCCTGAGTAGCCTAACTTGGAGGCACCTCCCAGTAGGGGCCTAACACCTCATACGGCTGGGTTGCCCTCTGAGATTAAGTTTCCAGAGGAAGGATCAGGCAGCAACGTTTGCTGTTCTGCAATATTTGCTGTTCTGCAGCCTCTGCTGGTGATACCCAGGCAAACGGGATCTGGAGTGGACCTCCAGCAAACTCCAACAGACCTGCAGCTGAGAGTCCTGACTGTTAGGAGGAAAAGTAATAAACAGAAAGAACACCCACACCAAAATCCCATCTGTAGGTCACCATCATCAAAGACCAAAGGTAGATAAAACCACAAAGATGGGGAGAAACCAGAGCAGAAAAGCTGAAAATTCTAAAAATCAGAGTGCCTCTTCTCCTCCAAAGGAACGCCAGCAAAGGAACAAAGTTGGATGGAGAATGCCTTTGATGAGTTGAGAGAAGAAGGCTTTAGACGATTGGTAATAACAAACTTCTCCAAGCTAAAGGAGGATGTTTGAACCCATCGCAAAGAAGCTAAAAACCTTGAAAAAAAGATTAGACGAATGGCTAACTAGAATAAACAGCATAGAGAAGAACTTAGATGTCCTGATGGAGCTGAAAACCATGGCACAAGAACTATGTGATGCATGCATAAGCTTCAGTAGCAGATTCGATCAAGTGGAAGAAAGGGTATCAGTGATTTAAGATCAAAATGAATGAAATGAAGTGAGAAGAGAAGTTTAGAGAAAAAAGAGTAAAAAGAAATGAACAAAGTCTCCAAGAAATATGTGACTATGTGAAAAGGTCAAATCTACGTTTGATTGGTGTACCTGAAAGTGACGGGGAGAATGGAACCAAGTTGGAAAACACTCTTCAGGATATTATCCAGGAGAAATTCCCCAACCTAGCAAGGCAGGCCAACATTCAAATTTAGGAAATACAGAGAACACCACAAAGATACTCCTTGAGAAGTGCAACTCCAAGACACATAATTGTCAGATTCACCAAGGTTGAAATGGAGGAAAAAATGTCCATCAGTGATAGACTGGATTAAGAAAATGTGCCACAGGTACACCATGGAATACTATGCAGCCATAAAAAAGATGAGTTCATGTCCTTTTTAGATACATGGATGAAGTTGGAAGCCATCATTCTGAGCAAACTATCGCAAGGACAGAAAACCAAACATCGCATGTTCTCACTCTTAGGTGGAAATTGAACAATGAGATCACTCGGACACAGGAAGGGGAACATCACACACTGGGGCCTGTTGTAGGGTGGGAGGAGTGGGGAGCTATAGCGTTAGGAGATATACCTAATGTAAATGATGAGTTAATGGGTGCAGCACACGAACATGGCACATGTATACATATGTAACAAACCCGCATGTTGTGCACATGTACCCTAGAACTTAAAGTATAATAAAAAAAAATTAAAAAAAAAAAAGAGTTACTGAGAATCCAGCCACTGTAGTGGCTTATGCCTGTAATTCTAGCACTTTGGGAGGTTGAAGTGATCTTTTGGGAGGATCGCTTGAGGCCAGGAGTTCGAGGTTAGCTTGGGAACACATCAAGACCTTGATCTCTACAAAAAGCAAACAAACAAACAAACAAAAACTTTAAAAAAATTAGCCAGACATGGTGGTATGCACCTGTAGTCCTAGGTACTTGGGAGGATTGAGGCTGGAAGATTGGTTGAGCCCAGAAGTTCAAGGCTTCAGTAAGCTATGATCACACCACTATACTATAGCCTGGGACAGAGTGAGATCATATCTCTAAATAAAAAAAAATAGAATTATTGAGGATCCAAAGAACCTTTGTTTATGAGGATTAGATCTACTGATAATTCCCATATTTGAAATTAAAATGAGACATTTTGAAAATATTTATTTTAAAAAACAATAATAAATTCACTATATGTTAACATAAATAACTTTTTTTTTTTTGAGACAGAGTTTTGCTCTTGTTGCCCAGGCTGGAGTGCAATGGCATGACCTCGGCTCACTGCAACCTCTGCCTCCAGCTCCAAGCAATTCTACTGCCTCAGTCTCTCAAGTAGCTGGGATTACAGGTGCCTGCCACCATGCCCAGCTTTTTTGTACTTTTAGTAGAGATGAGGTTTCGCTATGATGTCCAGGCTGGTCTTGAACACCTGACCTCAGGCGACCCACCCGCCTCGGCTTCCCAAAGTGCTGGGATTACAGGTATGAGCCACTGTATCAGCCAATATGTTATTTTTATGAAAAATAACTATAGTTTCTCAAACAAAAAAAAAGTAACAAAAAAAAATGTAGTGAGAATCGTGGCATTGTTTAACATTTTGTGAAGCTCTGTAATGTCTGTCTCAATAGAAGACAGGTGGATTCTCACATCTATTTCTGCATTCCATCTGTAGTATCTCACTTTAGGTAGCTTCTGGAAAATTTGAATTAAAAAGACCGGAACATCTTAGTATTATCATGAAAACAATTTTGACCTGAGAGAGAATGGGGAACCTTCAGGGACTTCAACCATGTTTTGTAAACCTGATGGTGCACACCATGGTATATATGGAAAATTATCACATGGCTATAGGGCTATACGGTGTGGTTTGCAGTCCTGGAGGACACCAGCTCAGGAAAGAGTCTTTATTTTTTTTTTCTGTTCAAATAAATTGATAGCAGTGATCGTTTATTGTCATGTTCCTATTTTACTTTCTCTACAGGTGAGAAAATACTCGTTGAGGCCTAGTGAATTCAGTTTCAAATTTAATAGTCATTAACATTACCTTTTCTAATTAGAATCAAAGGATTTTAGAGTTGGAAATGCTGAAAGAGAATTCTACAATGTCATTTGGTCAAATATGAGATGGCATCACTGGTAGCATGCAAAAAAAGTTAGGTGAGATACCTTGAGGTAGTACACAGACAAGATGTTAAACAAAATATTGAGTCAAGTAATGAAAAAATTATTTCCTTTTAGTGCCTCTTTCCACCTGGTTACACTGAGTGAAAAGTTCTTAGTTTTTTTTTTTTTTTGAGACAGTCTCCCTCTGTCGCCAAGGCTGGAGTGCAGTGGCGCGATCTAGGCTCACTGCAACCTCCACCTCCCGGTTCAAGTGATTCTCCTGCCTCAGTTTCCCGAGTAGCTGGGACTACAGGCCCCTGCCACCAGACTTGGCCAATTTTTTGTATTTTTCGTAGAGACTGGGTTTCACCATGTTAGCTAGGATGGTCTCAATCTCCTGATCTCGTGATCCGACCTTGTAATCTGCCCGCCTCAGCCTCCCAAAGTGCTGGGATTACAGGCGTGAGCCACCGCGCCCAGCCTCAGTTTGTTTTTTGGTATGTCTTCAATATACCCTAAATACCTTGCAGGGTCTTTAACCAACTTGCACATTTTCCAGTTTAACATAAGGTTAGCCTAAGGCTGACAGCCTTAGGTAGATAAGAGTATCTAGCTAGAATTTAATGGCATTGTTTTTTCTTTATCTTTATTTTTTTATTACCATCCATTTAGAGCAAGTCATTTTGGGTTTTAATTTAATAAGGTTTAATTTTTAAATATTTTATTTGCTTTTAAAAAGTACAGTGATTTAAAGAAAATAGTTGTGAAATAATACTATGAATGGTATGACGATATGGCAAAAGTAATCAAATGAACGACTGAGGTTTGGGGAAAAATGACTTGATTCTATTCCTAATTTAGAGGTAGAAAAATCAAGGCATAGAGAAAATTGATTTGCTGCAGATAGCCATAGTCAGACTTAAACTCTGGTCTTACTCTCAATTCAGAAGTCTTTCTACTACAGCATAATGAGTGCTAAAGTGTAACACTGAGCATCTTAACATTAGGACCTGACTCTGAAGCCAGACAGATCAGGTTTAAGCTCCAGCATCATTCCAGCCTAGCTGTATAATCATGGACAAATTGTTTAACTTCTGTCATCCTTGGTTTCTTCATTTATGAAGTTGACTCAGCTATTTCACCTACTTAATATTTCATTGATATTAAATGAGATATTTAAATAGTTAAAATGGCTGCTGACCCTCAATAGACAGAGCTATTTTTATTAGCTGAAGTTACTTTTACTGAACTGTAGAGCATTTGGAGCAAAAGGATCTTCCTTCCTAGCCAAGGCTTGGCTCCAGTGTGTGTGAACTGCATCTGCCACTTGGATCCTTACTTAATTAAAGGTTGGAAACCATTGCATTTCTCTGGAGGAGTCTAACTCGTCTCTGGTTGCAGGGAAGGGAGGTAAAAAGTGTTAACTGGGAAACTTATGCAGCCAAGGGTTAAAATAGCTGAAGAAGAATTCTGGCCTCTGATGTCTGTGATGCAAAGCCAAGTGTGTTTGCCTCTGTGAGCCCAGGAATGCTTCTGGTGAGTCTTGTTTGTTGTGGAAACTGACTTGATCAAAGTGGGGAGAATTAAAAAGATCCATCAGAATAATAGTCAAGGCTGTATATGAAGTCCCCAGACAGAGCCTTGAACCTGAAGACTCCCACTGAGGACAGACAAGTCAGCTGACAGCAACTGGGAAGAAAAGAGTCTCTTTAGGCAGACAGTGCAGCTAGGAGATAAAGACTCTGGGTAGAGTTCAGATTTGGTGAGGTGTAGTGGTGACACAGAATGCTGACCTCATGTTTTCTTAGGATTCTTGCAACACCAAGATTGTGGCTTTTAGGTGTCAGTTTTTGAGAGTGAAGTTACTATGTGAAGTAGGCACTTTTTGTAGTAAAGCCTTTGGGAGTGGGGAAACTGTGCTAATTGCACTGGAGATCCTGTGCTAATTGTACCAGAGTGTTTTAAGGCACAATGTCACACTTCTCATATTAATTTACAAATATTGAAACATTCTCATTATGATTAGGCAGTATTAAGAGATCCTAAGTGGCTGGCATTATTTTAGATTGTTTAGATCAGTTTGTTCCTCCCAGATGAGGATTGGTAAAACTGATATTTTATCAAGTATGAAATGACCTTGGAGCCTCCTGGTTGCTAAGTTAGAATGTATAACTTAGCAGTTATACATTCTATATGTTATAGAATGTATAACCAAGGCAGCCCAGGAATCTAAAGCAGAAGGGATTTCCATGAGGAAAACATTTGACATTTGACAAAGTCTGGTCTTGCTCATACATTTTAGAGCTGAGAAAACTGAGGCCCAGAGAGAGGAGGCAACTTGTTCAATATTATAGTCAAATCACCTGCCTTTTGAACTGTTGCCATGACACAGAAGCTACAGAAAATGGAGTAGTGGTCTAGAATGCGGCCACAGGAGACAGTGTCACCTTCTGGGCATTTGCAAATTGAAATGTTGCCAGCATATCACTCTGTTTTTAGTTTTTGACAAAAATAATAATAATCCTGCGTTTTGTTTGGTTTTTGCTTTTCTTTGTGTGTTTTTATCTTTGTCTTTTTATCTCTAATCCTCCCAGGACACCCTTCAGCAAGACTCTCCTGTGCAGCTAGATCCAGAGTGAAGCCGTTATAAAGATCAGTAATTCACCCAATACTGCTTCCAGTGAGAGAATTTCATAATCATTTCTCACGTTGAGTGCTTTACAAATCACAAAGCTCTTTAAAATCTATTCTCCCACTGATCCCTGCACAGCCTTAGAGGGAGGCAGAGCATCCATTTCATGGATGCAGTAGGTAAGGCAGAGAGCCAGTGGCTCACTTCGGGTCACACCACCCCAAAGCCACTGAGCCACCCTACCTGGGGCTCTAGTTCCTGGGGACAGTCAGAGTGCAGCACCTCTCACAGCAAGCAGAGACAGGCCAAGACATGTGGAGGAGCCTGCCAATCCCTCAGGATACATTCTGTGAGCACTCCACTTGGTGGGAGTTTCAGGAAATTCTGCAACAAGGGAGAGGGAGGAGGCTGGGAGAAGTGGAGAGAAATGCTCAGACAGTATAGGGGAGGAGGAGGCAATCTGGAAATCTTGCACCGAAAAAGGTAAGAATTAGGGAAAGGTTCAGACAGGCAGGCTGCAGACTTAAGAGGTGAAATCCCAGGGAAAATTCGTTTCCTTTCTAGGGGCTCCCAGCAACCGCTTCCATGAGGAAAACATTTGACATACTGCATTAACAACAACAACGACAACAACACACACACAACTGCCTTCCTGGAGCACCTCTCCCTCTGAATGGGGAGAAGTTTGGGTTCACTTTGCTTTGCAGGCCCTGGGACCCGCTTAACCCAGAGATGAGGGAGAGCCCTGTAGCCTTATCCTTCCTGCCCAGACGCCGGGGAAAGTCGGCCTCTTCATCAAAGCAATGAGAGAGCAATGCGCTATTTTTGTCTGCCTCTCTCCTCTCAGTCAAAGCTCTGGCTGATTTCCTGCCCAGGCACTAACCGGGGTCTCACCCTACCTTCAGGTCTCTCCCTTCCCAGCATTCACTAAAACGGGGAATCCAGGAAAAAGAAGCTGGACTCTCAGGTTTCTGTTTGTCTTTGGAAACCACTTATGGAGTCGGAATTGGGGCCCGCAAATGTGGACCCTTCAGGAATGACTCCCCCGCTCCAGTCGAGTTACCAAATGAGGCCAATTCATTCTTTGGAATGTAGCAGCCTGGGCAATGATGATTGATACTGACAGCAAAGCTTTCATGTAGCAATATCCCCGGCCACTGACTGTGAGGAGAAAAGAAAGAACTCTCTGGAATTCACAACATTCCCCCTCCAATTAATCCCCAGCCGCCCCGCTGTGTGTGAATGGGGTGTGCTAGGGATTCGTAGCTGTGATGCGGGGGATTTGCTGATTCCTTGAAGCCCCCTGAGGAGAGGTGATATGGAGAGCAAATAATCAGCATGCAGCGCTGGAGGGATGGAAAGAATTGGCTCGGCTGGGCCTGGCTTTACTATTTGTACACTTTTAGGGACCTCGGAAACTGGGTTTGCAGACAAAAACCTGTGGTTGAGGGGCCCTCAATCCCCGACCTATTGAGAGCCAGGATTGCGGCTGGATCTCCTACTAGCTTAAGATAGGAGCCTTGCCTCAGAAAGAGGGAGCCAGAGACGACTGTCCAAGATGAAGAGGCGACTGGAGTCCCAATTCTCACCCAAGTGTAGGCAGGCAAGGTCTTCCCGGCCACCTCTACCTCGCCGCAGTCACAGGCTTACCCTAACCAATCAAGACTAGAGTTTGCATTGCAGTGTATGCACTGGAGTGAATTGCATTTTTCAGTATAAGTCCTGCCTCTCAAAATGCTGCTTATTCCCCGCCCCCACCCCGCCAGCTCCAGATCCACCTCTGTGAAGCCTTCTCTGCTGGTAAGAATAAACTTTGGGTTCTCTGTGTTTTCAACGCATCTGTGACGGTCAAACTCTTGTTCTGGTTTGTTGGGTGTGAATCTGCCTCACACTGTGAAACGGGAAAGGTTCCCTTGACCCCCTCACGTGGTGTGCCACGGGGGTGTGGCTCGCTTCTCCAGTGCCCTGCTGCTCAAACCTCCAGGGGGGCATAGAGGCAGGCAGGCAGGCATACAGGACTCCGACCCCAAGGCAGTGCCTGGGGGAGAATGTTTACGGCTCCTGAAGCCCCAGTGTGCATGTGTTACAGGGTGCTCTTTCAGTTTTCTACAAGCGGCTTGGGTTAAACCAGCTCAATTAAACCCTCTACCTTGTCGCAAGGACAGAGGGCTTTCTGTGTCCGGGTTCTTGCCTTGGTGTACCAAAAGAAGCGGATCACACGTGGGGTTGGAGAATGCGTGCAAAGTTTTATTGAATTGAAGTAGCTCTCCAATGATAGGGAAGCCAGGAGGGAAATGGTTTTCCCTTGAAGTTGGGCTGCTCAGCGAAGTCCAGCTGCTTGTCATCTTCCGCTGATGTGTTCCTCTCGTAGTTCAGCAGCTAATGTCTTTGACTTTCCAGGGTCTCGGGTTTCTGTAGGCCCAGGATGGGGGCGTGGCAGGCTGGAGGTGGGGAGGGGAGGGCGGTCCTTGAAAACGCAACATTTGGTGCGATGGCAGAAGTGCCTGTCTTTACCTAGGTCTGTGAGGGTAGAGCCCTAGCCAGCGACCACGCCCTTCTCTCAGGCACTTCAGATACCGCTTCTGCATCATTTAAAGGGACTAGCTCTTCCCTTTCCTACACTCCTGTATCAATAGCACCCCGGACAGTGCCTGGTTAAAAACGAACAACTAATGTTTATTGAGCACTTACTATATGGCAGGCACTGAGTTTTTATATTCATGACCACAATCCTCACAGCGATCTCTGGAATAGGTATTATTATCAGCTTTATTTGTTCAGAGAGGAAAGAGGCATAGGAACCATGGTAGAGTCACCGAGTGGAAGGGGTAACTTGTAGGTAGGGAGAGTCAGATTCGAACAAGGCTCTCTCATCACAATCTCTGGTTCCCACAACTCTTGCCCTCCTGTAGGCTTCTCATTACTCCTCACTGGGAATGTCTGCCGCAGTGCTTCCCACTGCCAAGCGTGCACACCCTCAATTCCCCTCCCCCGCTCACTGCAGTCGGGGAGTCTTTTTAAGAGACCCCCCCAAAAAGGTCACTCTCCTGCTTAGAACCCTTCTAAGTTCCCGATAGCACTTAGAAGAAAATTCAAACTCCTTAGCTTAGCACACAAGCCCCTTTATAATCAGACACCTGGAAATAAACAAAGATCGAGATGATAATCCTCATAACCTTTGGGAGAACTTTGGTGGACAGGCTGTGCAGCCCCTGGGCCTGACTCCCTGAGGGCAGTTTCCACTCAAACTCTGTTCCCATCTTGCCACTCCTGACAGTTGCCACTGCTTACTTGCTTTCTTGGGTTCCTCTTCCTTCATTCAGGACTAAAGGTGTTAGAAGTAGATTTTACTTCTGGTTTCACTAAGCTGAAAGGGGTTCAAGATGAACACTTGATTTTTAAAGTTTTTTTTTTTTGGCTGTTGTTGCCAGGAACCACATGACACTAGGCAAATACTATGAGAATGTTCTCAACTATTACATGCTCAGTGTCAACCAATCTGCATTTTTATACATTGCAGGCCGAAAAATTAACTTTTGCACACTAAATTTGAGCATTCATCAATCAGCTGACAAATGAAACATCAGGCTCTCCCACGTGGCACTGCCTGCCAGCCACTGTGCAGTTTTAGCAGCAGCAGCAGCAGCTTTGTTTTCTCAGCAGCATTAGTACAATTAGTTAAGCATTTCATTATGGAGTGTCCCTATTTTATAAAAACACATGTACAGGCCGGGCGTGGTGGCTCAAGCCTGTAATCCCAGCACTTTGGGAGGCCGAGACGGACGGATCACGAGGTCAGAAGATCAAGACCATCCTGGCTAACACGGTGAAACCCCGTCTCTACTAAAAAGAAAATACAAAAAACTAGCCGGGCGAGGTGGCGGGCGCCTGTAGTCCCAGCTACTCGGGAGGCTGAGGCAGGAGAATGGCGTAAACCTGGGAGGCGGAGCTTGCAGTGAGCTGAGATCCGGCCACTGCACTCCAGCCTGGGCCACAGAGTGAGACTCCGTCTCAAAAAAAACAAAAACAAAAACGAAAACAAACAAACACAAAACACATGTACAAGCCATTTCACTTTTCATTTGACAGTCCATCAACTAATATTTATCGACTCACATTTATATGTGGGCAGAGGATCTGTAGTGGACAGTCAAGGTCCTTGGTAATGTCACAAAGTCTTGTGGCTGTGCCAGGAGAGCTGAGAAAGACAATGGACAAACAAATAAATATGGTCAGCATCATCAGAAAATCAAACCGGTTGATATGATAGAGGAGTGGGTGGGTCTGCTTTAGAACAGTCAGAGGAAGGGCTTTCTAAGCAGTGACGTGACCTGTATAAGAAGGATCCATCCAATGCAAATAATTGGAAGTATAGCATTGCAAACAAAAGGCAAGGGCCTGAGGTGGGGAGAAGCCTGGCTTCTTTGGAGACAGTAAGAAGGCTGGTGGGACTCAAGGATTTGACTGAGCAGGAGATGGAGTGGGAGATTAGGTGGGAGATATGAGCAAATAGATCATTAGGGTCTTGTAGGGCAATGGCTTTCAACTCTTTTAATGTGGCCCCAGAGTAAGAAATTTATTTTCCATCACAGTCTAGCACACACACATATCTGAGAGAGAAACTTCATGAAATTATACTTTTTTTTTTTTTTTTTTTGAGATGGGTCTCAATCTGTCACCCAGACTAGAGTACAGTGGCCTAATCACAGCTCACTGAAGCCTCAGCCTCTGGGGCTGATCCTCCCACCTCAGTCCCCTTCACCCACCAGGAGCTGGGACTACAGGCCCACACCACTACACCTGGCTCATTTTGTAGTTTTTGTAGACACCGGGTTTCAACATTTTGCCCAGGCTGTTTCAAACTCCTATGCTCAAGCCATCTGCCTCAGCCTCCCAAAGTGCTGGAATTACATGCTTGAGCCACCATGCCCGGCCCTTATAAAATAATACTTATCTTTCCTACACATGGTAACTTTGATAACTTCTGTCCTATTTTATTTTAAAATGGTGATCTTTACCTAGTACATTGGTTTAGCAATCTAGTAAATGGTTTGGTTTGAAAAACTCTGTCTTAGACCATAGTAAGGAGCTTGGATTCTATTCTTGGTGTAATTGGAAACACTTGGAAAGTTGTAAGCAGGGGAGTAACATGGTCTGATTTACATTTAAATTTTTTTTTTTTTTTTGGCGAGGTCTTGGTCTGTTACCCAGGTCTGTCACTCCAGGTACTCAGGAGGATTGCTTGCGCTCAGGAGTTGGAGTCCAGCATGGAAAACGCAGTGAGACCCTTATATCTAAAAGAAAAAGAACATAAAAGCAAAATGCTGGCAGCCCAGCATTTCTATTTATGGCTTTTTTTGAGATGGAGTTTCGCTCTTGTCGCCCAGGCTGGAGTGCAGTGGTGTAATCTCAGCTGACTGCAACCTCCACCTCCCGGGTTCAAGCGATTCTCCTGCCTCAGCCTCCTGAGTAGCTGGGACTACAGGTGAGCACCATCATGCACGGCTAATTTGTTGTATTTTAGTAGACACGGGGTTTCACCATGTTAGGCAGGCTGGTCTTGAACTCCTGACATCAGGTGATCTGCCTGCCTCGGCCTCCCAAAGTTCTGGGATTATAGGCATGAGTCACTGCGCCCGACCCAGTCTGGCATCTCTAAACTGTAATCAAGAATTTTACAATATTTTTAGCTTTCTGGAGATAGAGCACCACTCACATCGTTTGCGTGAGCTTGTCTTGAACTTTCACTTTAGTGTCATCTCAGGAATTCCTTACAAAAATGAGGGTCTAGTAGTTATCCTGTGTTTCTATTTAAAGCCATGCTCGGCTGGACATGCTGGCTCATGCCTATAATCCCAGCACTTTGGGAGGCCAAGGCAGGCAGATCACAAGGTCAAGAGATGAAGACCATCTTGGCCAACATGGTGAAACCCCGTCTCTACTAAAAATACAAAAATTAGCTGGGCGTGGTGGTGCACACCTGTAGTCCCAGCTACTCGGGAGGCTGA